>NW_027335727.1:2869-4655 GCF_000331145.2 Cicer arietinum
TTGTGTTTCAAACCTTTGACATATAAAACATCCTTGATAACTGCAGTTGATTTGCTTCCTATATCTCCAATGCCAAGGATTTTACCTTTATTGTTGTCACCATATTTCACATATCCACCATTTTTTGAATTGAGAGACAAGAATTTCGATTTGTCTCCTGTCATGTGCTTGGAACATCCACTATCTGGGTACCATGAGTGCGTTTTGGATGTCAAGCACATCTGCAATACAGAATTAAACTTGGGTTTTAGGTACCCAATTTAAATTGGGTCCTTGGGGGTTAGTTTCAATCATAGGTTTCTTTATTTTCCAAATTTGTTTCCAACCCTTATTAGCAAACTTTTTCAATTTACAATTGTAAGATATATGTCCCTTTTTACAACAGAAGTGACATGTAAAAGTAGAGAATGAATTATGAGTTGGTTTAATGAAGATATCATGCATTTGCTTTGATTTAACAAATTTATGGTTCTGTTTAGCATTCCTGTTTTGTTTATAACCAATTCCAGATTTTTCATAATGATTCCTTTGATTCCCAAGAAGAACATTTAGGTTATTTTTACTATCTTCAAGCAACTTATGATCTTTCTTAATTTCTTCACACATCATGCATTGTTTTTCTAGCATTTTCTTAGTGTAAATTAATTGTTTAACTACCTTAACATGTTCAGCATGCAATTCATTAAAAGCATCATGTAATTTATCATAAGATGGATTAGAGGTAGTACTTACTTCACTATCAGAATCTGAATCTGTATTGGCCATGAGACACAAGTTAGCTTCTTCATCTTCTGAATCTTCAGATGAATCTTCCTCATTGTCATTCCAAGCTATGTAGGCTCTCATTGTTGAAGGTTGTTGATCCTTGGGCTGCCATTCTTTTGTCAAGCACGTCATTACTAATGATTCCTTTGATTCCCAAGAAGAACATTTAGGTTACTTTTACTACTAGCAAACTTAGCTAAAACAGATTTTAATGACACAGCTTTTCTTTCAAGTTCGGTACAGCTAGTTTGTTTATCAAATGATTCTTTTTTCAAATGTTCATTCATATCTTCAAGCAACTTATGATCTTTCTTAATTTCTTCACACATCATGCATTGTTTTTCTAGCATTTTCTTAGTGTAAATTAATTGTTTAACTACCTTAACATGTTCAATATGCAATTCATTAAAAGCATCATGTAATTCATCATAAGATGGATTAGAGGTAGTACTTACTTCACTATCAGAATCTGAATCTGTATTGGCCATGAGACACAAGTTAGCTTCCATCTCATGCTCCCTGAGCTTTCCAAATAGTGTGGCAATAGTCATGTTTGCAAGGTCCTTTGATTCAGCAATGGCAGTGATCTTGGGCTGCCATTCTTTTGTCAAGCACGTCATTACTTTTCCTATTTGTTGCTCATTGTCCATAGTTTTTCCTAGACCATGTAGATTGTTTATTATGTGAGTGAACCTTGTCTGCAAGTCATTGATTGACTCATCCTTCTTCATGGTGAAAAGCTCACACTCATGCATTAGAGTATTTGTTGTGGGCCTTTTGACATCTGTAGTGCCTTCATGAGTTTCCTGAAGTGTGTCCCACATTTCCTTTGCAGTTTTGCAGTTTGACACCCTGAAAAATTCATCAGCACTCAAGGCAGAGGTTATAATATTCTTGGCCTTTGCATTATAACCAACTTTCTTTTTGTCATCATCAGACCAATCAGCTCTTGGTTTGATGATGATGGATGATCCCTCAGTGCCTGCAAGTTTAGGCACATAGGGACCATTTTCCACTGCCT
>NW_027335727.1:4965-6220 GCF_000331145.2 Cicer arietinum
AGAGATAGGAAATAATGCACCAGGAGATTTTTATACTGGTTCGGCTATCACTTTGATAACCTACATCCAGTTCTGAAATCTACAACAGATTTCAGCCTTTCACTAGAATTATTTGAGGAATATTTTTACAGACTTTCCAGCGTCACAGCCTATCCATCTAACTCACAACCACTTCTATCACAATACCAACCTATCCCTAAGAGTTACTCGCCAAACTCTAGCGAGATCAAGCTGAGGCTTCTTTTAGATGAACACAAGCATCCCAAAATATAACCACCAGTGTACACTACTGGATTTTCAAAACTTCAATTACAGAAATTGTTCTTTCGAAAAGAATTAAAGAATACTAAGAAAATTTGACTCAATCACAATGTAAGATCTCACACAAAAGTATTAGGCCAATGAGTATTTGTGTGTTGTAACAATTTTTCTCTCAATGTGTTTTTCAGTCTTCAGTGTGTATGAAAAAGTGTTATGATTGTTATTCAAAAGTTATGAAAAAAATTGTGATAGATTCAATTTATATATTTTCAGAAAAACTACATATAAATCGATTTCGTAATCGATTTTATGAAAGTTTAAAACCAACTTAATCGATTACCTAATCGATTATCGCGTGTCTTGTTTTTCTTGAATCTTGAAAATATAAGAACTAATCGATTTACTAATCAATTCTTTTAATGCAATTATCATAGACTGATACTTAGTTTGTATCAGAATCGATTGACTAATCGATTATACATGTTTTGTTCAAACAACAAGATCAAAAGTTTGTATCAGAATTCATTGACATAATCGATTTGGCAATGGGCTGAATTCTCCCTGTAACTCAAACATTTTACTTCAATCGATTCGTCAACTGATTGTGCTGGTCATAGTGACTCAGATATTTACTTCAATCGATATGCCATTCGATTGTGCTGGTCACAGTGACTCAGACATTTACCCCAATCAATTTGCCAATCGATTTGGCTTGTTACAGGACCTCAGCTATTTGGTGAAAATCAATGTGCCAATCGATTATTCAATGTGTTTCTGATAAATGATTAAATAGTTCATTCTTTCAATGGATTACTTAATCGATTGATGCAAAGCTTGCACCTCAAGAAACATTTATCAATCGATTATCTAATCGATTAGTGCATTGCTTGCAACTTAAGAAATTTATTTCAATTGATTGTCCAATCGATTTTGTTGATCACAGAACACATGTCTGATGAAAAAGTATTTTCATAATCGATTTGCCAATCGATTG
>NW_027335727.1:6478-6907 GCF_000331145.2 Cicer arietinum
AGAGTTTATGATTCATTTCAACAACATAAGCACAAGCTATTCACATTCATTCAATTTTGGTATCAGATTTTGATATCATAGCTTGCTATTCAAGTTTATTAAAATCAGAGTATTATAGCTTATACAAAATTTGGTATCAGAGTACAATCAGGGTACATTATTAGATATTATGTTAGAGAGTGCATTATCAGATATCACAAGTCAATAGTCAATCAAAGCAATATCACATAAGCAATAGCACAAGTTAAACTTTGATACCAATCTCCCTCTTTTATCATTGAATTCAAAAAGAAATACAAGAGAGAATGATTAATTAAAAAATCTAACATAGGATATATACAAAACCATTACAAAGCAAAAAAAAACAAAAAACAAAATCCTAATCAACTAATCTAGGACTGCTCCTCATTATCACCAATGGGAGAGGTA
>NW_027335728.1:0-489 GCF_000331145.2 Cicer arietinum
AAGTCTGAGATATGTGTTGTAGATTTTGGAGTTAGGATTGTTTTGTCATCATATAGGGAGGGTATGACTAACCTAGTGATTCGGGGAAGTACAACTGAATGAGCCTGATCGTGGAGGGCTACAATCGAACTGTAAGGTAAGACTGATAGACCTTGGGGGTACACCTAGTGGGGAATTCCTAAGTGGATTAGTGGGTTATTCCCTAAGGCTGGGTACTACTGTGCAACACAAGAGTACCCCGACTGTCGCGTATATGTGTCTCAGGTTGAGTTGAGGGGATCTATCAGGACTTGGCCATTCATGAATTGTCCGTCCACTCTTGTAGTGGCATAGTATCAGGCCCCCTAACCAAGTACTTCAGAGTAGAATGGTACCAAATGATGAAGTATAGAGTATAGGACATGCATAGCGTTTCATTATTTTGATTATTATGAATGAATTTGATAAGTCGTTGATATTATACACTTGACTGTTTTGAGATTGTGATAA
>NW_027335728.1:564-947 GCF_000331145.2 Cicer arietinum
ACGGACGCAGACGAGTTGTAAGTTGCAGGTGACGACTAATACCATCAGGAGAGGCGAAGGCCACCATGCCTTGGAGCCCTTCATTATTATGCATTGTGTTGATGTTATTTTGAGTAATTTCAAAAGGTGGAATAGCCGTTGATCCTACCAAGGTGGATAGTGTATTAGAATGGAAAGCACCTAAGTCAGTGATTGAGATTAGAAGTTTCCTAGGATTGGCCGGTTATTATCGTAGGTTCATAGAAGGATTCTCCACGTTGGCCTTACCTTTAAATAAGTTGTCCCGAAAAGGGGAGTTGTTCGTGTGGGATACTCATTGTGAGAATAGTTTCCAAGAGCTTAAGAAACGATTGACCTCTGCACCGATCCTAGTATTACCCGAC
>NW_027335728.1:1180-1578 GCF_000331145.2 Cicer arietinum
AAGGAGTTGAACATGAGACAACGTAGGTGGATGGAATTTCTTAAAGATTTTGATTTTGAGCTTAAATATCACCCTGGAAAGGCCAATGTAGTGGCTGATGCCTTGAGTAGGAAGACTTTGAGTGTGTCCGCCTTAATGGTTAAGCATAGTGAGTTGTTAGAACAATTTAGAGACCTTAGTTTAGTTTGTGAAGTGCCACCAGAAAGTATTAAATTGGGAATGTTGAAGGTAACTAGCGGACTATTGGAAGAGATTGAAAAGAGTCAGAAGTTGGAGTTATACCTTTTAGATAAGTTACGGTCGATTGACCAAGGGAGAGAACCTGACTTTAAAACAGGTGTGGATGGAATTTTGAGATTTAAGGAGAGGATTTGTGTTCCCGATGTAGAGGAGTTAAG
>NW_027335729.1:0-848 GCF_000331145.2 Cicer arietinum
TCCTCCCTTGGCTTATTCTTGTCCAATTACGGTTTTTAACCAATCTTGTGCATCCAATAGGTGAGTTTGTGTCATTGGAGGAACATTTAGGTAATTTTCGTTATCCCTTGGCTTATTCTTTTCAAATTATGGTTTTTTAACCAATCTTGTGCATCCAATAGGTGTGTTTGTGTCATCGGATGTACATCTAGGTCATTGTCATCCTCCCTAGACTTATTCTAGTCCAACTATGGTTTTAAACCAGTCTTGTGCATCCAATAGGTTTGTTTGTGTCATTGGATGAACATTTAGGTAATTTTCATCCTCCCTAGACTTATTCTTGTCCAACTAGGGTTTTTAACCAATCTTGTGCATCCAATAGGTGTGTTTGTGACGTTGGATGAACATTTAGGGCATTTCCGTCCGCCCTTGGCTTATTCTTGTCCAATTAGAGTTTTTAACCCATCTTGTGCATCAATTAGGTGTGTTTGTGTCGTTGGATGCACATCTAGGTCATTTTCATCCTCCTTAGACTTATTATAGTCCAACTATGGTTTTATAGCAATCTTGTGCATCCAATAGGTGTGTTTGTGTCATTGGATGAACATTTAGGTCATTTTCGTCCTCCCTATGCTTATTCTTGTCCAATTAGGGTTTTTAACAAATCTTGTGCATCCAATAGGTCAGTCAGTGTCATTGGATAAGCATATAGGGCCTTTTCGTCTTCCCTCGGCTTATTCTTGTCCAATTAGGGTTTTTAACCAATCTTGTGCATCGAATAGGTGTGTTTGTGTCATTTTCATCCTCCCTAGGTTTATTCTAGTCCAATTAGGGGTTTTAACCAATCTTGTGCATCTAATAGGTGTGTT
>NW_027335729.1:971-1815 GCF_000331145.2 Cicer arietinum
ATTTTCGTCCTCCCTTGGCTTATTCTTGTCAAATTATGGTTTTCAACCAATCTTGTACATCCAATAGGTATGTTTGTGTCATTGGATGTACATCTAGGTCATTTTCATCCTCCCTAGACTTATTCTAATCCAACTATGGTTTTAAACTAGGCTTGTGCATCCAATAGGTGTGTTTGTGTCATTGGATGTACATTTAGGTCATTTTCGTCCTCCCTTGGCTTATTCTTGTCTAATTAAAGTTTTTAACCAATCTTGTGCATCTAATATGTTCAGTTGTGTCGTTGGATGAACATTTAGGTCATTTTTATCCTCCCTATGTTTATTCTAGTCCAATTAGGGTTTTTAACCAATCTTGTGCATCCAGTAGGTGTGTTTGTGTCATTGGATGAACATTTAGGTCATTTTCGTCCTCCCTTAGCTTATTCTTGTCCAAATAGGGTTTTTAACCAATCTTGTTCATCCAATAGGTGTGTTTGTGTCGTCGGATGAACATTTAGGGAATTTTCGTCTTCCCTTGGCTTATTCCTGACCAATTAGGGTTTTTAACCAATCTTGTGCATCCAATAGGTGTGTTTGTGTCATTGGATGAACATTTAGGTCATTTTCATCCTCCATAGACTTATTCTTGTCCAACTAGGGTTTTTAACCAATCTTGTGCATCCAATAGGTGTGTTTGTGTCATTGGTTGAACATTTAGGCCATTTTCGTCCTTCCTTAGCTTATTCTTTTCCAATTAGGGTTTTTAACCAATCTTGTGCATCCAATAAATTCGTTTGTGTCATGGATGAACATTTAAGTCATTTTCGTCCTCCCTTGGCTTATTCTTGTCCAATTAGGGTTTTTA
>NW_027335730.1:0-294 GCF_000331145.2 Cicer arietinum
GAGTTTTTAACCAATCTTGTATATCCAATATGTTCATTTGTGTCATTGGATTAACATTTAGGTTATTTTTTTCCTCCCTAGGGTTATTCTTGTCCAATTAGGGTTTTTAACCAATCTTGTGCATCTAATAGGTGTGTTTGTGTCATTGGATGAACATTTAGGTATTTTCGTCCTCCCTAGGCTTATTCTTATCCAATTAGGGTTTTTAACCAATCTTGTGCATCCAATAAGTTCATTTGTGTCATTGAATTAACATTTAGGTCATTTTCGTCCTCCCTAGGCTTATTCTTGTCC
>NW_027335731.1:0-718 GCF_000331145.2 Cicer arietinum
TTGGTTAAAAACCCTAATTGGACAAGAATAAGCCTAGGGAGGACGGAAATGCCCTAAATGTTCGTCGAGTGACACAAACACACCTATTGGATGCACATGATTAGTTAAAAACCCAAATAGGACAAGAATAAGCCTAGGGAGGACGAAAATGACCAAAATGTTCGTCCAATTACACAAATGAACTTATTGGATGCACAAGATTGGTTAAAAACCCTAATTGGACAAAAATAAGCCTAGGGAGGACGAAAATGACCAAAATGTTCGTCCAATTACACAAATGAACTTATTGGATGCACAAGATTGGTTAAAAACCCTAATTGGACAAAAATAAGCCTAGGGAGGACGAAAATGGCCTAAATGTTCATCTAATTACACAAATGAACTTATTGGATGCAAAAGATTGGTTAAAAACCGTTATTGGAAAAGAATAAGCCTAGGGAGGACGAAAATGACCTAAATGTTCATCCAATGACACAAACACACCTATTGGATGCACAAGATCGGTTAAAAACCATTATTGGAAAATAATAAGCCTAGGGAGGACAAAAATGAATATAATGATCATCCAATTACACAAATGAACTTATTGGATGCACAAGAATAAGCCTAGGGAGGACGGAAATGACCTAAATGTTCATCCAATGACACAAATGAACTTATGGGATGCACAAGATTGGTTAAAAACCCTAATTGGACAAGAATAAGCCTAGGGAGGATG
>NW_027335731.1:807-1220 GCF_000331145.2 Cicer arietinum
AGGGAGGACGAAAATGACCTAAATGTTCATCCAATTACACAAATGAACTTATTGGATGCACAAGATTGGTTAAAAACCCTAATTGGACAAGAATAAGCATAGGGAGGACGAAAATGACCTAAATGTTCATCCAATGACACAAATGAACTTATTGGATGCACAAGATTGGTTAAAAACCCTAATTGCACAAGAATAAGCCTAGGGAGGACGAAAATGACCTAAATGTTCATCCAATGACACAAATGAACTTATGGGATGCACAAGATTGGTTAAAAACCCTAATTGGACACGAATAAGCCTAGGGACGACGGAAATATCCGAAATGTTAATCCAATTAAAAATAATGAACTTATAGGATGCACAAGATTGGTTAAAAACCCTAATTGGACAACAATAAGCCTAGGGAGGACGAA
>NW_027335732.1:0-1024 GCF_000331145.2 Cicer arietinum
AAATGTTAATCCAATGACACAAAAAAACTTATTAACAACCATAATTGGACAAGAATAAGCCTAAGGAGAACGAAAATGACCTAAAAGTTAATCCAAGGAAACAAATGAACTTCTTGGATGCACAAGATTGGTTAAAAACCCTAATTGGACTAGAATAGGCCTAGGGAGGACGAATATGACCTAAATGTTAATCCAATGACTCGAATGAACTTTTGGATGCACAAGATTGGTTAAAAATCCTAATTGGACAAGAATAAGCCTAGGGAGGACGAAAATGGCCGAAATGTTAATCCAATGACACAAATGAACTTATTGGATGCACAAGATTGGTTAAAAACCCTAATTGGACTAGAATAGGCCTAGGGAGGACCAAAATGACCAAAATGTTAATCAAATGACACAAATGAACTTATTGGATGCACAAGATTGGTCAAAAACCCTAAATGGACAAGAATAAGCGTAGGGAGGACGAAAATGACTTAAATGTTAATCCAAGGACACAAAGAACTTATTGGATGTACAAGATTGGTTAAAACCCCTAATTGGACTAGAATAAGCCTAGGGAGGACGAAAATGACCTAAATGTTAATCCAATGACATAAACGAACTTTTTTGAGCCACCAGAATGGTTAAAAACCCTAATTGGCCTAGAATAAGCCTAGGGAGGACGAATGTTTTCTAAATGTTAATCCAATAACACAAATGAACTTATTGGATCCACAAGATTGGTTAAAAATCCTATTTGGACAAGAATAAGCCTAGGGAGGACGAAAGTTACCTAAACTTTAATCCAACGACGCAAATAAACTTATTGGATGCCCAAGATTTGTTGAAAACCCAAATTTGACAAGAATGTTAATCCAATGACACATATTAACTTATTTGAGGCACAAGATTTGTTAAACACCCTAATTGGACTACAATAAGCCTTGGGAGGACAAAAATGACCTAAATTTTAATCCAATGACACAAACACACCTAATGGATGCACAAGATTGGTTAAAAACCCTAATTGGACAAGAAT
>NW_027335732.1:1052-1309 GCF_000331145.2 Cicer arietinum
ATCCAATGACACAAATGAACTTATTGGATGCACAAGATTTGTTTAAAACCCTAATTGGACAAGAATAAGCCTAGGGAGGATGAAAATGACCTAAATGTTAATCCAATGACACAAACACACCTATTGGATGCAAAAGATTGGTTAAAAACCCTAATTGGACAAGAATAAGCCTAGCGAGGCAAAAATGACCTAAGTATCCAATGACACAAACACACCTATTGGATGCAAAAGATTGGTTAAAACCCCTAATTGGACAA
>NW_027335733.1:0-852 GCF_000331145.2 Cicer arietinum
ATGACACAAACACACCTATTGGTTGCACAAGATTGGTTAAAAATCCTAATTGGACAAGAATAAACCAAGGGAAGACGAAAATGCCATAAATGTTTATCCAATGACACCAACACACCTATTGGATGCACAAGATTGGTTAAAACCCTAATTTGACAAGAATAAGCCAAGGGAGGACGAATATTTTCTAAATGTTCATCCAATGAAACAAACACACCTATTGGATGCACAAGATTGGTTAAAAACCCTAATTGGACAAGAATAAGCCAAGGGAAGACGAAAATGCCGTAAATGTTTATCCAATGACACCAACACACCTATTGGATGCACATAGACACCTATTGGATGCACAAGATTGGTTAAAAACCCTAATTGGACTAGAATAAACCTAGGGAGGACAAAAATGACCTATATGTTCGTCCAATGACACGAACCCACCTATGGCATGCACAGGATTGGTTAATATCCCTAATTGGACTAGGATAAACCTAGGGAGGATGAAAATGACCTAAATTTTCATCCAATGACACAAATGAACTTATTGGATGCACAAGATTGGTTAAAAATCCTAATTGGACAAGAATGAGCCGAGGAAGAACTAAAATGACCTAGATGTTCATCCAATGACACAAACACGCCTATTGGATGCACAAGTTTTGTTAAAAACCCTAATTGGACAAGAATAAGCCTAGGGAGGACGAAAATGACCTAAATGTTCATCCAATGACCCAAATGAACTTATTGGATGCACAAGATTAGTTACAAACCCTAATTGGACAAGAATGAGCCAAGGAAGGACGAAAATGACCTAAATGTTCATCCCATGACACAAATGAACTTATTGGATGCACAAGA
>NW_027335733.1:891-1298 GCF_000331145.2 Cicer arietinum
AATGACACAAACACACGTATTGGATGCACAAGATTGGTTAAAAACCCTAATTGGACTAGAATAAACCTAGGAGGATGAAAATGCCCTAAATGTTCATCCAATGACACAACTGAATTTATTGGATGCACAAGATTGGTTAAAAACCCTAATTGGACAAGAATAAGGCGAGGGGAGACGAAAATTCCCTAAATGTTCATCCAATGACACAAACACACCTATTGGATGCACAAGTTTGGTTAAAAACCCTAATTGGACAAGAATAAGCCAAGGAAGAAAGAAAATGACCTAAATGTTCATCCAATGACAGAAACACACCAATTGGATGCACAAGATTTGTTAAAATTACTAATTGGACTACGATAAACCTAGGGAGGACAAAAATTACCTAAATGTTCATCCAATGACAA
>NW_027335734.1:0-1573 GCF_000331145.2 Cicer arietinum
AAACCGTGCAGACCCGTAATAGGTGGCACCTCGATAAACGATACGGGCCCGTGATAGGCAGTATGTTTATGGTTTTCAGTTTTTTTGTAAATTGTGCAGACCCGTGATAGGTGGCACCTTGGTAAATAGTACTTTGGCCTGTGATAGGCGGTACATTTACAATTTACGTTATTTTAGTAAACCGTGCAGTACCGTGATAGGTGTCACCTTGGTAAACGATACGGGCCCGTGATAGGCAGTATGTTTATGGTTTTCAGTTTTTTTGTAAATTGTGCAGACCCGTGATAGGTGGCACCTTGGTAAATAGTACTTTGGCCTGTGATAGGCGGTACATTTACAATTTACGTTATTTTAGTAAACCGTGCAGACCCGTGATAGGTGGCACCTTGAAAAATAGTACTTTGGCCTGTGATAGGCGGTACATTTACAATTTACGTTATTTTAGTAAACCGTGCAGACCCGTGATAGGTGGCACCTCGATAAACGATACGGGCCCGTGATAGGCAGTACGTTTATGGTTTACGCTTTTTAGTAAATCGTGCAGACCCGTGATAGGTGGCACCTCGATAAACGGTACGGGCCCGTGATAGGCAGTACGTTTATGGTTTACGCTTTTTAGTAAATCGTGCAGACCCGTGATAGGTGGCACCTCGATAAACGGTACGGGCCCGTGATAGGCAGTACGTTTATGGTTTACGCTTTTTAGTAAATCGTGCAGACCCGTGATAGGTGGCACATCGGTAAACGATACGGGCCCGTGATAGGCAGTACGTTTATGGTTTACGCTTTTTAGTAAATCGTGCAGACCCGTGATAGGTGGCACATCGGTAAACGATACGGGCCCGTGATAGGCAGTACGTTTATGGTTTACGCTTTTTAGTAAATCGTGCAGACCCGTGATAGGTGGCACATCGGTAAACGATACGGGCCCGTGATAGGCAGTACGTTTATGGTTTACGCTTTTTAGTAAATCGTGCAGACCCGTGATAGGTGGCACATCGGTAAACGATACGGGCCCGTGATAGGCAGTACGTTTATGGTTTACGCTTTTTAGTAAATCGTGCAGACCCGTGATAGGTGGCACATCGGTAAACGATACGGGCCCGTGATAGGCAGTACGTTTATGGTTTACGCTTTTTAGTAAATCGTGCAGACCCGTGATAGGTGGCACATCGGTAAACGATACGGGCCCGTGATAGGCAGTACGTTTATGGTTTACGCTTTTTAGTAAATCGTGCAGACCCGTGATAGGTGGCACATCGGTAAACGATACGGGCCCGTGATAGGCAGTACGTTTATGGTTTACGCTTTTTAGTAAATCGTGCAGACCCGTGATAGGTGGCACCTCGGTAATTGGTACTTTGGCCTGCGATAGGCGGTACAATTATGATTTACGGCCCTTCGAGGAGGGTTTTGGTTTGGAATTCCGAGTCCATGCATTTTGGCATATACGCATTGCATTAGGGTGTTTCATATATTGAAAATCCTGTTAAGGTGCATGATTAGTTGGAAAGTTATTTTGAGCATTTAAAAGCTTAATTGCTATGTGTTAACTGTTATTTTCTGGTTGGTG
>NW_027335735.1:0-3110 GCF_000331145.2 Cicer arietinum
ACCAATCTTGTGCATCCAATAGGTGTGTTTTTGTCATTGGACGAACATTTAGGTCATTTTCGTTCTCCTTATGCTTATACTTGTCCAATTAGGGTTTATAACCAATCTTGTGCATACAATAGGTGTGTTTGTGTCATTGGATGAACATTTAGGTCATTTTCGTCCTCCCTTGGCTTATTCTTGTCCAATTAGGGTTATTAACCAATCTTTTGCATCCAATAAGTTCATTTGTGTCATTGGATGAACATTTAGGTCATTTTCGTCCTCCCTTGGCTTATTCTTGTCCAATTAGGGTTATTAACCAATCTTTTGCATCCAATAAGTTCATTTGTGTCATTGGATGAACATTTAGGTCATTTTCGTCCTCCCTTGGCTTATTCTTGTCCAATTAGGGTTATTAACCAATCTTTTGCATCCAATAAGTTCATTTGTGTCATTGGATGAACATTTAGGTCATTTTCGTCCTCCCTTGGCTTATTCTTGTCCAATTAGGGTTATTAACCAATCTTTTGCATCCAATAAGTTCATTTGTGTCATTGGATGAACATTTAGGTCATTTTCGTCCTCCCTTGGCTTATTCTTGTCCAATTAGGGTTATTAACCAATCTTTTGCATCCAATAAGTTCATTTGTGTCATTGGATGAACATTTAGGTCATTTTCGTCCTCCCTTGGCTTATTCTTGTCCAATTAGGGTTATTAACCAATCTTTTGCATCCAATAAGTTCATTTGTGTCATTGGATGAACATTTAGGTCATTTTCGTCCTCCCTTGGCTTATTCTTGTCCAATTAGGGTTATTAACCAATCTTTTGCATCCAATAAGTTCATTTGTGTCATTGGATGAACATTTAGGTCATTTTCGTCCTCCCTTGGCTTATTCTTGTCCAATTAGGGTTATTAACCAATCTTTTGCATCCAATAAGTTCATTTGTGTCATTGGATGAACATTTAGGTCATTTTCGTCCTCCCTTGGCTTATTCTTGTCCAATTAGGGTTATTAACCAATCTTTTGCATCCAATAAGTTCATTTGTGTCATTGGATGAACATTTAGGTCATTTTCGTCCTCCCTTGGCTTATTCTTGTCCAATTAGGGTTATTAACCAATCTTTTGCATCCAATAAGTTCATTTGTGTCATTGGATGAACATTTAGGTCATTTTCGTCCTCCCTTGGCTTATTCTTGTCCAATTAGGGTTATTAACCAATCTTTTGCATCCAATAAGTTCATTTGTGTCATTGGATGAACATTTAGGTCATTTTCGTCCTCCCTTGGCTTATTCTTGTCCAATTAGGGTTATTAACCAATCTTTTGCATCCAATAAGTTCATTTGTGTCATTGGATGAACATTTAGGTCATTTTCGTCCTCCCTTGGCTTATTCTTGTCCAATTAGGGTTATTAACCAATCTTTTGCATCCAATAAGTTCATTTGTGTCATTGGATGAACATTTAGGTCATTTTCGTCCTCCCTTGGCTTATTCTTGTCCAATTAGGGTTATTAACCAATCTTTTGCATCCAATAAGTTCATTTGTGTCATTGGATGAACATTTAGGTCATTTTCGTCCTCCCTTGGCTTATTCTTGTCCAATTAGGGTTATTAACCAATCTTTTGCATCCAATAAGTTCATTTGTGTCATTGGATGAACATTTAGGTCATTTTCGTCCTCCCTTGGCTTATTCTTGTCCAATTAGGGTTATTAACCAATCTTTTGCATCCAATAAGTTCATTTGTGTCATTGGATGAACATTTAGGTCATTTTCGTCCTCCCTTGGCTTATTCTTGTCCAATTAGGGTTATTAACCAATCTTTTGCATCCAATAAGTTCATTTGTGTCATTGGATGAACATTTAGGTCATTTTCGTCCTCCCTTGGCTTATTCTTGTCCAATTAGGGTTATTAACCAATCTTTTGCATCCAATAAGTTCATTTGTGTCATTGGATGAACATTTAGGTCATTTTCGTCCTCCCTTGGCTTATTCTTGTCCAATTAGGGTTATTAACCAATCTTTTGCATCCAATAAGTTCATTTGTGTCATTGGATGAACATTTAGGTCATTTTCGTCCTCCCTTGGCTTATTCTTGTCCAATTAGGGTTATTAACCAATCTTTTGCATCCAATAAGTTCATTTGTGTCATTGGATGAACATTTAGGTCATTTTCGTCCTCCATAGGTTTATTATAGTCAATTAGGATTTTTAACCAATCTTGTGCGTCCAATAGGTGTGTTTGTGTCATTGGATGAAAATTTAGGTCACTTTCGTCCTTCTTACACTTATTCGTGTCGAATTAGGGTTGGTAACCAATCTTGTGCATCCAATAAGTTCAATTGTGTCATTTTCGTCCTCCCTAGGTTTATTCTTATCCATCTAGGGTTTTAACCAATCTTGTGCATCCAATAGGTGTGTTTGTGTCATTGGATGAACATTTAGGTCATTTTCGTCCTCCCTTGGCTCATTCTTGTCCAATTAGTGTTTTTAACCAATCTTGTGCATCCAATAAGTTCATTTGGGTCATTGGATGAACATTTAGGTCATTTTCGTCCTCCCTAGACTTATTCTTATCCATCTAGGGTTTTGAACCAATCTTGTGCATCCAAAAACTTCATTTGTGTCATTGGATGAACATATAAGTCGTTTTCGTCCTCCCTAGGTTTATTCTAGTACAATTAGGGTTTTTAACCAATCTTGTGCATCCAATAGGTGTGGTTGTGTCATTGGATGAAGATTTAGGTCATTTTCGTCCTCCCTTGGCTCATTCTTGTCCAATTAGTGTTTTTAACCAATCTTGTGCATCCAATAAGTTCATTTGGGTCATTGGAATGAACATATAAGTCATTTTCGTCCTCCCTAGGTTTATTCTAGTCCAATTAGGGTTTTTAACCAATCTTGTGCATCCAATAGGTGTGTTTGTGTCATTGGATGAACATTTAGGTCATTTTCGTCCTTCCTAGAGTTATTCTTGTCCAACTAGGGTTTTTATACAATCTTATGCATCCAATTGGTGTGTTTGTGTCATTGGATGAACATTTATGTCATTTTCATCCTCTCGATGTTTATTATAGTCCATTTAGGAGTTTTAACCAATCTTGTGCATCCAATAGGTGTGTTTG
>NW_027335736.1:0-1424 GCF_000331145.2 Cicer arietinum
ATAAAACTCCAAAATATTAATAACTTTGGCTTAAAAGCCTCCGAGCCAAAATCCAAAATACACAAAAAATACATCAAGTGGAAGAACACCTTCACCTCCACCTCCTTCTCCTCCAGCCAAAAGAGTTTCAATACCTACTCACAAGGTATTGGCTAAGGACAAGGAAAATGCTGTTGCTACTTCTCAAGAACCAACTAAAAAGAGGAAAGCTCCTCCTACTGAGAAACATATGGGTGATGCTATGAAGGGAGCTACCCAGAAGAAGAAGAAGACTTCCCCTCAACCAAAGAAGGTTCTGCCTTCTAAACATAAACCAGTTGAAGACACCTCTCTGCCTTCTTCCTCTTGAAGAGAAAAATCCAAGAGGCGAGGACTTTGGATTTCACATATTTTGATTCAAATGGTTTTACCTTCCAAAACCATTTGAGATTTCACGGTTTGGTGGATTTCCTTTCTTGCTCTCTGAAAATTTACCAAAAGTTAAGTAGAGCTTTTTACTCCACTTTCAAGCTAACAAAAGCTGGATTTGTTGCTGAAGTAAAGGGCAAGAGAATTTCAATGACGTTTGACGAATTCTCTAAGCTGTCTGGTTTACCATTCTATGGTCAAACCATTGATGGAAACACAGAAGATGCCTCTGATGATGAAGCATGGGAATCATCAGTGGACAGGCATGAGGCCATACAGGAACTGATGATCGAAGGTTTGATTGAGAAGGTATCCCTTCCAACAGGTCAAATGAAGGTTCATCACCGTATGCTCATGTACGTGCTAACTCGAATGTTAGTACCTCACGCCGGCAATCACGCAGTTGTACAACGTCTGGATATCATCCTGCTATGGGGACTGTACAAGGAACTCAGGATGAGCTGGGCTTGGATCGTGCTGTTGAATATGATCGAATCAGCACAAGGCAAGTACCTGCTCCCCTATCCCCAACTAGTTACGAAGATTCTGAGGCATTTCAAGGTGTTTGTGAATCCATAGTTAACCAAATGCAACAGAAGCGCATCAGCGGCATATGGACTAGAGCTCAGCCAACTACTGAACAAGTGCAGCCAACTGCAGAGCAAGCTGAGCCAGTCGAAGCACATTCTGTGGTCTTGACGAAGCTGCTGGAATTCATGGAGATTCAAGCTGCTCATAATGCAAGAGTAGAGGCATCTCTTAAGACTCTCCAGGCATCACTTACTTCTGTCGCTCAGGATGTAGCTGCAATACAAGAACATCTAGGCCTTAAGATGTCATTTGAAGATATTGCAGATATAGGCCGAGAGCAACCGAAGATCCAAACCCACCCAACCTAGATAGCTCTGAACCTCATGGGGAGGAGACACTTGCTGAGGTTAATACATTAGTCTCTCCTTCTCCCGCTGATAATAATGAGGAACAGCCCTAGATTAGTTGCCTAGGTTTTGGTTTCT
>NW_027335737.1:0-416 GCF_000331145.2 Cicer arietinum
ACAAATGAACTTATTGGATGCACAAGATTGGTTAAAAACCTTAATAGGACAAGAATAAGCCTATGGAGGACGAAAATGACCTAATTGTTAATCCGATGACACAAATGAACAAATTGGATGCACAAGATTGGTTAAAAACCCTAGTTGGACAAGAATAAGTAAAGGGAGGACGAAAATGACCTAAATGTTCATCCAATGACACAAACACACCTTTTGGATGCACAAGATTGGTTAAAAACCCTAATTGGACAAGAATAAACCTAGGGAGGACGAAAATGACCTAAATGTTAATCCAATGACACAAATGAACATATTGGATGCACAAGATTGGTTAAAAACCCTAATTGGACAAGAATAAGCCTAGGGAGGACGAAAATGACCTAAATGTTCATCCAATAACACAAACACACCTATTG
>NW_027335737.1:499-1414 GCF_000331145.2 Cicer arietinum
AATCCAATGACACAAATGAACTTATTGGATGCACAAGATTGGTTAAAACCCTAATTGGACATGAATAAACCTAGGGAGGATGAAAATGACCAAAATGTTAATCCAATGACACAAATGAACTTATTGGATGCACAAGATTGGTTAAAAACCCTAATTGGACAAGAATAAGCCTAGGGAGGACGAAAAGACCTAAATGTTAATCCGATGACACAAATGAACTTATTGCACGCACAAGATTGGTTAAAAACCCTAATTGGACAAGAATAAACATAGGGAGAACGAAAATGACCTAAATGTTAATCCAATCACCCAAATGAACATATTGGATGCACAAGATTGGTTAAAAACCCTAATTGGACAAGAATAAACATAGGGAGAACGAAAATGACCTAAATGTTAATCCAATCACCCAAATGAACATATTGGATGCACAAGATTGGATAAAAACCCTAATTGGACTAGAATACGCCTAAGGAGGACGAAAATGACCAAAATGTTAATCCAATGACACAAATGAACTTATTGGATGCACAAGATTGGTTAAAAACCTTAATTGGACAAGAATAATCCTAGGGAGGACGAAAATGACCTAAATGTTAATCCGATGACACAAATGAACTTATTGGATGCACAAGATTGGTTAAAAACCCTAATTGGACAAGAATAAGCCTAGGGAGTGTTAATCCAATGACACAAATGAACTTATTGGATGCACAAGATTGGTTAAAAACCCTAATTGGACAGGAATAAGCCTAAGGAGGACAAAAATGACCTAAATGTTCATCCAATGACATAACCACACCTATTGGATGCACAAGATTGGTTAAAATTTCTTATTGCAGTAGAATATACCTAGGGAGGACGAAAATGACCTAAATTTTCATCCAATGACACAAACACACCTTTTGGATGCAC
>NW_027335738.1:0-683 GCF_000331145.2 Cicer arietinum
CAATTAAGGTTTTTAACCAATCTTGTGCATGCAATAAGTTTATTTGTGTCATTGGATTAATATGTAGGTCATTTTCGTCACCCCTAGCCTTGTTCTTGTCCAATTAGGATTTTTAACCAATCTTGTGCATCCAATAGGTGTCTTTGTGTCATTGGATGAACATTTAGGTCATTTTCGTCGTCCCTAGGCTTATTCTTGTCTAATTAGGTTTTTAACCAATCTTGTACATGCAATAAGTTCATTTGTGTCATTGGATTAGCATTGGTTTATTCTAGTCCAATTAGCGTTTTTAACCAATCTTGTGCATCCTATAGGTGTATTTGTGTCATTGGATGAACATTTTGGTCATTTTCGTCCTCCATAGACTTATTCTTGTCCAATTAAGGTTTTTAACCAATCTTGTGCATGCAATAAGTTCATTTGTGTAATTGGATTAACATTTAGGTCATTTTCGTCAACCCTAGCATTATGCTTGTCCAATTAAGGTTTTAACCAATCTTGTGCATCTTATAGGTGTGTTTGTGTCGTTCGATGAACATTTAGGTTGTTTTCGTCCTCGCAAGACTTATTCTTGTCCAATTAGGGTTTTTAACCAATCTTGTGCATGCAATAAGTTCATTTGTGTCATTGGATGAACATTTAGGTCATTTTCGTCCTCCCTAGGCTTATTCTTGTCCAATTAG
>NW_027335738.1:693-2397 GCF_000331145.2 Cicer arietinum
AATAAGTTCATTTGTGTCATTGGATGAACATTTAGGTCATTTTCGTCCTCCCTAGGTTTATTCTAGTCCAATTAGGGTTTTTAACCAATCTTGTGCATACAATAAGTTCATTTGTGTCATTGGATGAACATTTAGGTCACTTTCGTCCTACCTGGACTTATTGTTGTCTAATTAGGGTTTTTAACCAATCTTGTGCATTCAATAAGTTCATTTGTGTCATTGGATGAACATTTAGGTCATTTTCTTCCTCCCTCGGCATATTATTGTCAAATTAGGCTTTTTAACCAATCTTGTGCTTCCAATATGTTCATTTGTGTCATTGGATTAACATTTAGTTAATTTTCGTCCTCCCTAGGTTTGTTCTAGCCCAATTAGGGTTTTTAACCGATCTTGTGCATCCAATAGGTGTGTTTGTGTCATTGGATGAACATTTAGGTTATTTTCGTCCTCCCTAGACTTATTCTTGCCCAATTTGGGTTTTTAACCAATCTTGTGCATACAATAAGGTCATTTGTCTCATTGGATGAACATTTAGGTTATTTTCGTCCTCCCTAGACTTATTCTTGTCTAATTAGGATTTTTAACCAATCTTGTCCATGCATTAAGTTCATTTGTGTCATTGGATGAACATTTAGGTCACTTTCGTCCTCCCTAAGCTTATTCTTGTCCAATTAAGGTTTTTAACCAATCTTGTCCATGCATTAAGTTCATTTGTGTCATTGGATGAACATTTAGGTCACTTTCGTCCTCCCTAAGCTTATTCTTGTCCAATTAAGGTTTTTAACCAATCTTGTCCATGCATTAAGTTCATTTGTGTCATTGGATGAACATTTAGGTCACTTTCGTCCTCCCTAAGCTTATTCTTGTCCAATTAAGGTTTTTAACCAATCTTGTCCATGCATTAAGTTCATTTGTGTCATTGGATGAACATTTAGGTCACTTTCGTCCTCCCTAAGCTTATTCTTGTCCAATTAAGGTTTTTAACCAATCTTGTCCATGCATTAAGTTCATTTGTGTCATTGGATGAACATTTAGGTCACTTTCGTCCTCCCTAAGCTTATTCTTGTCCAATTAAGGTTTTTAACCAATCTTGTCCATGCATTAAGTTCATTTGTGTCATTGGATGAACATTTAGGTCACTTTCGTCCTCCCTAAGCTTATTCTTGTCCAATTAAGGTTTTTAACCAATCTTGTCCATGCATTAAGTTCATTTGTGTCATTGGATGAACATTTAGGTCACTTTCGTCCTCCCTAAGCTTATTCTTGTCCAATTAAGGTTTTTAACCAATCTTGTCCATGCATTAAGTTCATTTGTGTCATTGGATGAACATTTAGGTCACTTTCGTCCTCCCTAAGCTTATTCTTGTCCAATTAAGGTTTTTAACCAATCTTGTCCATGCATTAAGTTCATTTGTGTCATTGGATGAACATTTAGGTTATTTTCGTCCTCCCCGAGTTTATTCTAGTTCAATTACGGTTTTTAACAAATCTTCTGCATCCAATAGGTGTGTTTGTGTCATTGGAGGAATATTTAGGTCATATTCGTCCTCCCTAGACTTATTCTTGTCCAGTTAAGGTTTTTAACCAATCTTGTGCATGCAATAAGTTCATTTGTGTCATTGGATTAACATTTAGGTCATTTTCGTCCTCCCTAGCCTTATTCTTGTCCAATTAGGGTTTTTAACCAATCTTGTGCATCCAATA
>NW_027335738.1:2561-4121 GCF_000331145.2 Cicer arietinum
TTTAACCAATCTTGTGCATGCAATAAGTTCAATTATGTCATAGGATGAACATTTAGGTCATTTTCGTCCTCCCTAGCCTTATTCTTGTCCAATTAGGGTTTTTAACCAATCTTGTGCATGCAATAGGTGTGTTAGTGTCATTGGATGAACATTTAGGTAATTTTTGTCCTCCCTAGACTTATTCTTGTCTAATTAGGTTTTTAACCAATCTTGTGCATGCATAAGTTCATTTGTGTCATTGGATGAACATTTAGGTCATTTACGTCCTCCCTAGACTTATTCTTGTCTAATTAGGGTTTTTAACCAATCTTGTCCGTGCATTAAGTTCATTTGTGTCATTGGATGAACATTTAGGTCATTTACGTCCTCCCTAGACTTATTCTTGTCCAATTAGGGTTTTTAACCAATCTTGTGCATGCATAAGTTCATTTGTGTCATTGGATTAACATTTAGGTCATTTTCGTCAACCATAGCATTATGCTTGTCCAATTAAGGTTTTTAACCAATCTTGTGCATCCTATAGGTGTGTTTGTGTCATTGGATGAACATTTAGGTCATTTTCGTCCTCCCTAGACTTATTCTTGTCTAATTAGGGTTTTTAACCAATCTTGTGAATCAAATAGGTGTGTTTGTGTTATTGGATGAACATTTAAGTCATTTTCGTCCTCCCTAAGCGTATTCTTGTCCAATTCAGGTTTTTAACCAATCTTGTGCATCTAATAAGTTCATTTGTGTCGTTGGATTAACATTTAAGTTATTTTCGTCCTCCCCGAGTTTATTCTAGTTCAATTAGGGTTTTTAACCAATCTTGTGCATGCATAAGTTCATTTGTGTCGTTGGATTAACATTTAAGTTATTTTCGTCCTCCCCGAGTTTATTCTAGTTCAATTAGGGTTTTTAACCAATCTTGTGCATGCATAAGTTCATTTGTGTCGTTGGATTAACATTTAAGTTATTTTCGTCCTCCCCGAGTTTATTCTAGTTCAATTAGGGTTTTTAACCAATCTTGTGCATGCATAAGTTCATTTGTGTCGTTGGATTAACATTTAAGTTATTTTCGTCCTCCCCGAGTTTATTCTAGTTCAATTAGGGTTTTTAACCAATCTTGTGCATGCATAAGTTCATTTGTGTCGTTGGATTAACATTTAAGTTATTTTCGTCCTCCCCGAGTTTATTCTAGTTCAATTAGGGTTTTTAACCAATCTTGTGCATGCATAAGTTCATTTGTGTCGTTGGATTAACATTTAAGTTATTTTCGTCCTCCCCGAGTTTATTCTAGTTCAATTAGGGTTTTTAACCAATCTTGTGCATGCATAAGTTCATTTGTGTCATTGGATGAACATTTAGGTCACTTTCGTCCTCCCTAGACTTATTCTTGTCTAATTATGGTTTTTAACCAATCTTGTGCATGTAATAATTTCATTTGTGTCATTGGATGAACATTTAGGTCATTTTCGTCCTCCCTAGACTTATTCTAGTCTAATTAGGGTTTTTAACCAATCTTGTGCATGCAATAAGTTCATTTGTGTCATTGGATTAACATTTAGGTCACTTTCCTCC
>NW_027335738.1:4539-5749 GCF_000331145.2 Cicer arietinum
GGGTTTATAACCAATCTTGTGCATCCAATATGTTCATTTGTGTCATAGGATGAACATTTAGGTCATTTTCGTCCTCCCTAGCCTTATTCTTGTCCAATTAGGGTTTTTAACCAATCTAGTGCATCCAATAGGTGTGTTTGTGTCATTGGATGAACATTTAGGTCATTTTCATCCTCCCTAGACTTATTGTTGTCTAATTAAGTTTTTAACCAATCTTGTGCATCCATAAGTTCATTTGTGTCATTGGATTAACATTTAGGTCATTTTCGTCAACCCTAGCATTATGCTTGTCCAATTAAGGTTTTTAAACAATCTTGTGCATCTTATAGGTGTGTTTGTGTCATTGGATGAACATTTAGGTCATTTTCGTCCTCCCTACACTTATTCTTGTCTAATTAGGGTTTTTAACCAACCTTGTGCATGCAATAATTTCCTTTGTGTCATTGGATGAACATTTTGGTCATTTTCGTCCTCCCTAGACTTATTCTTATCCAATTAAGGTTTTTTTCCAATCTTGTGCATGCAATAAGTTCATTTGTGTCATTGGATGAACATTTAGGTCATTTTCGTCCTCCCTAGCCTTATTCTTGTCCAATTAGGGTTTTTAACCAATCTTGTGCATCCTATAGGTGTGTTTGTGTCATTGGATGAACATTTAGGTCATTTACGTACTCCCTAGACTTATTCTTATCCAATTAAGGTTTTTTACCAATCTTGTGCATGCAATAAGTTCATTTGTGTCATTGGATGAACATTTAGCACATTTTCGTCCTCCCTAAGTTTATTCTAGTCCAATTAGGGTTTTTAACCAATCTTGTGAATGCAATAAGTTCAATTATGTCATAGGATGAACATTTAGGTCATTTTCGTCCTCCCTAGCCTTATTCTTGTCCAATTAGGGTTTTTAACCAATCTAGTGCATCCAATAGGTATGTTTGTGTCATTGGATGAACATTTAGGTCATTTTCATCCTCCCTAGACTTATTCTTGTCTAATTAGGTTTTTAACCAATCTTGTGCATGCATAAGTTCATTTGTGTCATTGGATTAACATTTAGGTCATTTTCGTCAACCCTAGCATTATGCTTGTCCAATTAAGGTTTTTAAACAATCTTGTGCATCTTATAGGTGTGTTTGTGTCATTGGATGAACATTTAGGTCATTTTCGTCCTCCCTAGACTTATTCTTGTCTAATTAGGGTTTTTAACCAA
>NW_027335738.1:6394-7447 GCF_000331145.2 Cicer arietinum
ATGAACATTTAGGTCATTTTCGTCCTCCCTAGCCTTATTCTTGTCCAATTACGGTTTTTAACCAATCTTATGCATCCAGTAGGTGTGTTTGTGTCATTGGATGAACATTTAGGTCATTTTCGTCCTCCCTAAGCTTATTCTTGTCAAATTAGGGTTTTTAACCAATCTTGTGCTTCCTATATGTTCATTTGTTTCATTGGATTAACATTTAGGTCATTTTCGTCCTCCCTAGGTTTGTTCTAGCCCAATTAGGGTTTTTAACCAATCTTATGCATCCAGTAGGTGTGTTTGTGTCATTGGATGAACATTTAGGTCATTTTCGTCCTCCCTCCCTAGACTTATTCTTGTCTAATTAGGGTTTTTAACCAATCTTATGCATCCAGTAGGTGTGTTTGTGTCATTGGATGAACATTTAGGTCATTTTCGTCCTCCCTCCCTAGACTTATTCTTGTCTAATTAGGGTTTTTAACCAATCTTATGCATCCAGTAGGTGTGTTTGTGTCATTGGATGAACATTTAGGTCATTTTCGTCCTCCCTCCCTAGACTTATTCTTGTCTAATTAGGGTTTTTAACCAATCTTATGCATCCAGTAGGTGTGTTTGTGTCATTGGATGAACATTTAGGTCATTTTCGTCCTCCCTCCCTAGACTTATTCTTGTCTAATTAGGGTTTTTAACCAATCTTATGCATCCAGTAGGTGTGTTTGTGTCATTGGATGAACATTTAGGTCATTTTCGTCCTCCCTCCCTAGACTTATTCTTGTCTAATTAGGGTTTTTAACCAATCTTATGCATCCAGTAGGTGTGTTTGTGTCATTGGATGAACATTTAGGTCATTTTCGTCCTCCCTAGACTTATTCTTGTGTAATTAGGGTTTTTAACCAATCTTGTCCGTGCATTAAGTTCATTTGTGTCATTGGATGAACATTTAGGTCATTTTCGTCCTCCCTACGGTTATTCTTGTCCAATTAGTGTTTTTAACCAATCTTGTGCATCCTATAAGTTCGTTTGTGTCATTGGATGAACATTTAGGTCATTTTCGTCCTCCCTAGG
>NW_027335738.1:7576-9105 GCF_000331145.2 Cicer arietinum
AAGTTCATTTGTGTCATTGGATGAACATTTAGGTCATTTTCGTCCTCCCTAGGTTTATTCTAGTCCAATTAGGGTTTTTAACTAATCTTGTGCATGCAATAAGTTCAATTATGTCACAGGATGAACATTTAGGTCATTTTCGTCCTCCATAGCCTTATTCTTGTCCAATTACGGTTTTTAACCAATCTTATGCATCCAATAGGTGTGTTTGTGTCATTGGATGAACATTTAGGTCATTTTCGTCCTCGCAAGACTTATTCTTGTCTAATTAGGGTTTTTAACCAATGTTGTGCATCCAATAAGTTCATTTGTGTCATTGGATGAACATTTAGGTCATTTTCGTCCTCGCAAGACTTATTCTTGTCTAATTAGGGTTTTTAACCAATGTTGTGCATCCAATAAGTTCATTTGTGTCATTGGATGAACATTTAGGTCATTTTCGTCCTTCCTCGGCTTATTCTTGTCAAATTAGGGTTTTTAACCAATCTTGTGCTTCAATTATGTTCATTTGTGTCATTGGATTAACATTTAGGTCATTTTCGTCCTCCCTAGGTTTGTTCAAAGCCCAATTAGGGTTTTTAACTGATCTTGTGCATCCAATAGGTGTGTTTGTGTCATTGGATGAACATTTAGGTCATTTTCGTCCTCCCTAGCCTTATTCTTGTCCAATTAGGGTTTTTACCTGATCTTGTGCATCCAATAGGTGTCTTTGTGTCATTGGATGAACATTTAGCTCATTTTCGTCCTCCCTAGCCTTATTCTTGTCCAATTAGGGTTTTTACCTGATCTTGTGCATCCAATAGGTGTCTTTGTGTCATTGGATGAACATTTAGCTCATTTTCGTCCTCCCTAGCCTTATTCTTGTCCAATTAGGGTTTTTACCTGATCTTGTGCATCCAATAGGTGTCTTTGTGTCATTGGATGAACATTTAGCTCATTTTCGTCCTCCCTAGCCTTATTCTTGTCCAATTAGGGTTTTTACCTGATCTTGTGCATCCAATAGGTGTCTTTGTGTCATTGGATGAACATTTAGCTCATTTTCGTCCTCCCTAGCCTTATTCTTGTCCAATTAGGGTTTTTACCTGATCTTGTGCATCCAATAGGTGTGTTTGTGTCATTGGATGAACATTTAGGTCATTTTCGTCCTCCCTAGACTAATTTTTGTCTAATTAGGTTTTTAACCAATCTTGTGCATGCATAAGTTCGATTGTGTCATTGGATTAACATTTAGGTCATTTTTGTCAAACCTAGCATTATGCTTGTCCAATTAAGGCTTTTAACCAATCTTGTGCATCCTATAGGTGTGTTTGTGTCATTGGATGAACATTTAGGTCATTTTCGTCCTCCCTAGACTTATTCTTGTCCAATTAAGGTTTTTAACCAATCTTGTGCATGCAATAAGTTCATTTGTGTCATTGGATTAACATTTAGGTCATTTTCGTCCTCCTTAGGCTTATTCTTGTCCATTTAGGGTTTTTAACCAATCTTGTGCATCCTATAGGTGTGTTTGTGTCATTGGATGAACATTT
>NW_027335738.1:9689-10918 GCF_000331145.2 Cicer arietinum
GGTTTTTAACCAATCTTGTGCATGCAATAAGTTCTTTTGTGTCATTGGATTAACATTTAGGTCATTTTCGTCAGCCGTATCATTATGCTTGTCCAATTAAGGTTTTTAACCAATCTTGTGCATCTTATAGGTGTGTTTGTGTCATTGGATAAACATTTAGGTCATTTTCGTCCTCCCTAGACTTATCCTTGTTTTATTAGGGTTTCTAACCAATCTTGCTCATGCAATAAGTTCATTTGTGTCATTGGATGAACATTTAGGTCATTTTCGTCCTCCCTCGGCTTATTCTTGTCTAATTAGGGTTTTTAACCAATCTTGTGCATCCATTATATTCATTTGTGTCATTGGATTAACATTTAGCTCATTTTCGTCCTCCCTAGGTTTAGTTTAGTCCAATTAGGGGTTTTAACCAATCTTGTGCATGCAATAAGTTCATTTGTGTCATTGGATGAACATTTAGGTCATTTTCGTCGTCCCTAGACTTATTCTTGTCTAATTAGGTTTTTAACCAATCTTGTGCATGCAATAAGTTCATTTGTGTCATTGGATGAACATTTAGGTCATTTTCGTCGTCCCTAGACTTATTCTTGTCTAATTAGGTTTTTAACCAATCTTGTGCATGCAATAAGTTCATTTGTGTCATTGGATGAACATTTAGGTCATTTTCGTCGTCCCTAGACTTATTCTTGTCTAATTAGGTTTTTAACCAATCTTGTGCATGCAATAAGTTCATTTGTGTCATTGGAGTAGCATTTAGGTCATTTTCGTCAACCTTAGCCGTATGCTTGTCCAATTAGGGTTTTTAACCAATCTTGTGCATCCTATAGGTGAATTTGTGTCATTGGATGAACATTTTGGTCATTTTCGTCCTCCCTAGACTTATTCTTGTCCAACTAAGGTTTTTAACCAATCTTGTGCATGCAATAAGTTCATTTGTGTCATTGGATGAACATTTAGGTCATTTTCGTCGTCCCTAGGCTTTTTCTTGTCCAATTAGGGTTTTTAACCAATCTTGTGCATGCAATAAGTTCATTTGTGTCATTGGATGAACATTTTGGTCATTTTCGTCCTCCCTAGACTTATTCTTGTCCAACTAAGGTTTTTAACCAAATTTGTGCATGCAATAAGTTCATTCGTGTCATTGGATTAACATTTAGGTCACTTTCTCAACCCTAGCATTATGCTTGTCCAATTAAGGTTTTTAACCAATCTTGTGCATCTTATAGGTG
>NW_027335739.1:0-1025 GCF_000331145.2 Cicer arietinum
ATGCTCAAGATTGGTTAAAACCCCTAATTGAACTAGAATAAACTTAGGGAGAACGAAAATGACTTAATATTCATCCAATGACACTAATGAACTTATTGGATGCACAAGATTGGTTAAAATCTCTAATTGGGGAAGAATAAGCCTAGGTAGGAAGAAAATGACCTAAATGTTCATCCAATGACACAAATGAACTTATTGGATTCACAAGATTGGTTAAAAACCCTAATTGGACAAGAATATGGACAAGAATAAACCTAGGGAGGAAGAAAATGACCTAAAGGTTCATCCAATGATACAAATGAACTTGTTGGATGCACAAGATTTGTTAAAATCTCTAATTGGACAAGAATAAGCCTAGGGAGGACGAAAATGACCTAAAGGTTCATCCAATGACACCAATGAACTTATTGGTTGCACAAGATTGGGTAAAAACTATAATTGGACAAGAATAAGCCTAGGGAGGACTAAAATGACCTAAATGTTCATCCAATGACACAAACACACCTATTGGATGCACAAGAATGGTAAAAATAACTCTTATTGGCCTAGAATAAATCTAGGGAGGACGAAAATGACCTAAATGTTCATCCAATGACACAAACACTCCTATTGGACGCACAAGATTGGTTAAAACCCCTAATTGGACAAGATTAAGCTTAAGGAGGACAAAAATCACCTAAATGTTAATACTATGACACAAATGAACATATTGGATGCACAAGATTCGTTAAAAACCCTAATGGGACAAGAATAAGCCTAGAGAGGACGAAAATGACCTAAATGTTAATCCAATGACACAAACACACCTATTGGATGCTCAAGATTGGTTAAAACCCCTAATTGGACTACAATAAACATAGGGAGAACGAAAATGACCTAAATGTTCATCCAATAACACTAATGAACTTATTGGATGCACAAGATTGGTTAAAATCTCTAATTGGGGAAGAATAAGCCTAGGTAGGAAGAAAATGACCTAAATGTTCATCCAATGACACAAATGAACTTATTGGATTCACAAGATT
>NW_027335739.1:1112-1893 GCF_000331145.2 Cicer arietinum
CTATTGGATGCACAAGAATGGTAAAAATAACCCTTATTGGACTAGAATAAATCTAGGGAGGACGAAAATGACCTAAATGTTCATCCAATGACACAAATGAACTTATTGGATGCACAAGATTGGTTAAAAAAACCCTAATTCGTTAAGAATAAGTCTAGGGAGGCCGAAAAAGACCTAAATGTTCATCGAATGACACAAATGAACTTATTGGATGCACAAGATTGTTTAAAACCCATAATTGGACAATAATAAGCCTAGGGAGGACAAAAATGACCTAAATGTTCATCCAAAGACACAAACACACTTATTGGATGCACAAGATTGGTTATAAACCTTAATTGGACTAGAATAAACCTAAGGAGGACGAAAATGACCTTAATGTTCATCCAATTACACAGATGAACTTATTGGATACATAAGATTGGATAAAAAAGCCTAATTCGACAAGAATAAGCCTAGGGTCGACGAAAATGACATAAACGTTCATCCAATGACACAAACACGCTTATTGGATGCATAAGATTGGTTAAAAACCCTAATTGGACTAGAATAAATCTAAGGAGGACGAAAATGACCTTATTGTTCATCCAATTACACAGATGAACTTATTGGATGCACAAGATTGGTTAAAAAAACCCTAATTCGTTAAGAATAAGTCTAGGGAGGACGAAAATTACCTAAATGTTCATCCAATGACAAAAACACACCTGTTGGCTGGACAAGATTGGTTAAAAACCCAAATTGGACATGAATAAGCCAAGGGAGGACGAAAATGACCTAA
>NW_027335740.1:0-759 GCF_000331145.2 Cicer arietinum
GACGAAAATGAGCTAAATGTTCATCCAATGACACAAACACACCTATTGTATGCACCAGATTGGATAAAAATCCTAATTGGACAAGAATAAGCCTAAGGAGGAGAGAAATGACCTAAATGTTCATCCAATGACACAAACACACCTATTGGATGCACAAGATTGGTTAAAAACCCTAATTGGACTAGAATAAGTCTAGGAAGGACGAAAATGACCTAAATGTTCATCCAATGACACAAACACACCTATTGGATGCAAAAGATTGGTTAAAAACCTTAATTGGAGTAGAATAAAGCTAGGGAGGACGAAAATGACCTAAATGTTCATCCAATGACAATAACACACCTATTGGATGCACAAGATTGGTTAAAAACCCTAGATGGATAAGAATAAGTCTAGGGAGGACGAAAATGACCTAAATGTTCATCCATTGACACAAATGAACTTATTGGACGCACAAGATTTGTTAAAACCCCTAATTAGACAAGAATAAGCCAAGGGAGGACGAAAATGACCTAAATGTTCATCCAATGACACAAACACACCTATTGGATGCACAAGATTGGTTAAAACCCCTAATTGGACTAGAATAAGTCTAGGAAGGACGAAAATGACCTAAATGTTCATCCAATTATCCAAACACACCTATTGGATGCAAAAGATTGGTTAAAAACCCTAGATGGATAAGAATAAGTATAGGGAGGACGAAAATGACCTAAATGTTAATCCAATGACACAAACACACCTATTGGATGCACAATA
>NW_027335740.1:1325-1724 GCF_000331145.2 Cicer arietinum
AATGACACAAACACCCCTATTTGATGCATCAGATTGGTTAAAAATCCTAATTGGACTATAATAAACCTCGGGAGGACGAAAATGACCTAAATGTTCATCCAATGACACAAACACGCCTTTTGGATGCAGAAGATTCATTAAAAACCCTAGTTGGACAATAATAAGTCTAGGAAGGACGAAAATGACCTAAATGTTCATCAAATGACACAAACACCCCTATTTGATGCATCAGATTGGTTAAAAATCCTAATTGGACTATAATAAACCTCGGGAGGACGAAAATGACCTAAATGTTCATCCAATGACACAAACACGCCTTTTGGATGCAGAAGATTCATTAAAAACCCTAGTTGGACAATAATAAGTCTAGGAAGGACGAAAATGACCTAAATGTTCATC
>NW_027335741.1:0-227 GCF_000331145.2 Cicer arietinum
TTTCTTTTCTAAAAAGTACGGTGTCTAACTTATTTATAACTAGATTATGGCCCGCGCGCTGCGTGGATGTTAATTAATTAATTTTATAAGTTTTATAAGTAATATTTTATGTATTATAAATATAGTTATCTTATAATATTACTTTATTGATTTGTAATAATTGAATATGATTAGGAAAATTAAAATGAAGGAAAATCATGTTTATCACAATCATCTAATTTAATTTT
>NW_027335741.1:892-1669 GCF_000331145.2 Cicer arietinum
AATTATATTGTAGAACATATAATGATAATTTGTGTATTTTCTGTCAAATAGAATATATATTTTTATTTTATAAAATATTATTAAAAAAATGGATTGACATAAATTGAAATTAACTATAAATGAATTGACATTAATGAGTAATTGAATTTTTATCGTATAAAATTATTACTCCTCATAAAGAGTATTTATGTCGATTATGAGTGATTATGTGGTTTTTTCTATTGAATATAATGACTAATAATATAAATTATTATCATTGGTAAATGACTAATAATATTATAAAATAATTTATAAATTTATTATAAAATAACTTACAAAATAATTTGACAATAATATAAATTATAAATTATTATAAAATTGTAAAATAATTTATAAAATATAAATTTATTATAAATAATTGTAAAATAATTTTATAATTTTATAAGTTTTATAAGTAATATTTTATGTATTATAAATATAGTTATCTTATAATATTACTTTATTAATTTGTAATAATTGAATATGATTAAGAAAATATGTTGTAATTTTTAAAATATGTTGTAAAATTGGTATGATAACTTATTATATATGATAATTGTTTGACTCATTGTACTTTGATTGTCAATTTATTTTTCAACATATAATGATACTTGTATTTAGTTGATGAAATAAAATGTAAAATAGAAACCAAAAAATAAGATGTAAAAATTTAAAAATATGATTGACTATTTAATGTTTTTTATTTTAAAAAAATGTTAATGTTGAATTATATTGTAGCGTAGTCTAAATTTATTTGTT
>NW_027335742.1:0-658 GCF_000331145.2 Cicer arietinum
ATAAATAACCCATTGTAAGTCTAAAAATCTATGATGAAAAATATACAAAAGAAGATAAAAAAAGGCAATTATGTTGATAAGTTGTAATTGAGGAAGGAAAACCAAAATTAAGTTAAATTTTCTAGTATCATCAGAATTTCAATAAATGTTTGCTAATAGGATGATTCTTAGACCTTTCCCTGAAATTATTTTGTGGTGGAGGGTCTTACCTTGTATTACTAAAAAAGTGGTTGGATTCTAGCTTCTAAGAGTGTAACATTAGCATAAACATTTTTGTAACTAAATCTTACAATCTACTAAATTTACTATTGAGAATAGATATACAATATATATTTAGTTTTTAAATTTTACTTTTACTCTGACATAGATTGCTAATTTTTCATTTAGATCTTTCTCTCTTACATGCTTCTCCCATATATGTTTTTAGTTTATAGTTCTTTTGGTTTCTAAACAGGGAGAAAAAGATTTATAACATACACTACGCCAAAAATGACATTTAACAGCGCCCCTTCTACATCGCTTGTTAAACACAAGCGCTGTTGTAAATATATTTTAAAAATAACGGAGCCTTTTACAGCGCTTTTGTTGACAAGCGTTGTAAAACAAGCGTTGTTGTAGGTCATATAACGTTTGCGCATAACGTTATAAGGCTTTTACA
>NW_027335742.1:1400-7241 GCF_000331145.2 Cicer arietinum
TAGGTCATTTTCGTCCTCCCTAGGTTTATTCTAGTCCAATTAGGGTTTTTAACAAATCTTGTCCATCCAATAGGTGTATTTGTGTCATTTGATCAACATTTACGTCATTTTTGTCCTCCCTAGGCTTATTCTAGTCCAAATAGGGTTGTTAACCAATCTTGTGCATCCAACAAGTTCATCTGTATCATTGGATGAACATTTAGGTCATTTTCGACATCCCTAGCTTTATTCTAGTCCAATTAGGGTTTTTAACCAATCTGGAGCATCCAATAGGTGTGTTTCTGTCATAAGATGAACATTTAGGTCATTTTCGTCCTCCCTATGCTCATTTTTGTCCAATTAGGTTTTTAACAAATCTTGTGCCTCCAATAAGTTCATTTGTGTCATTGGATGAACATTTAGGTCATTGTCATCCTCCCTAGGTTTATTCTAGTCCAATAAGGGTTTTTAACCAATCTTGTGCCTCCAATAGGTGTGTTTGTGTCATTGGATGAACATTTATGTAATTTTTGTCCTCCTTGTGCTTATTCTTGTCCAGTTAGGGTTTTTAACAAATCTTGTGCATCCAATAGGTGTGTTTGTGTCATTGGATGACCATTTAGGTCATTTTCTTCCTCCCTAGCCTTATTCTAGTCCAATAAGGGTTTTTACCCATTCTTGTGCATCCAATAGGTGTGTTTGTGTCATAAGATGAACATTTAGGTCATTTTCTTCCTCCCTAGGCTTATTCTTGTCTAATTAGGGTTTTCAACCAATCTTGTGTATCCAATAAGTTCATTTGTGTCATTGGATAAACATTTAGGTCATTTTCGTGCTCCCAAGGCTTATTCTTGTCCAATTAGTATTTTTAACCAATCTTGTGCATCTAATAAGTTCATTTGTATCATCAGATGAACATTTAGGTCATTTTCGTCTTCCCTAGGCTTATTCTTGTCCATGAGGGTTTTTAACCAATCTTGTGCCTCCAATAGGTGTGTTTGTGTCATTGGATGAACATTTAGGTCATTTTCGTCTTCCCTAGGCTTATTCTTGTCCAATTAGTATTTTTAACCAATCTTGTGCATCCAATAAGTTTATTTGTGCCATTGGATGAACATATAGGTCACTTTCGTCCTCCATATGCTTATTCTTGTCCAATTAGTGTTTTTAACCAATCTTGTGCATCTAATAAGTTCATTTGTATCATCAGATGAACATTTAGGTCATTTTCGTCCTCCCTAGGCATATTCTTTTCCAATTAGGTTTTTTAACCAATCTTGTGCATCTAATAAGTTCATTTGTATCATCAGATGAACATTTAGGTCATTTTCGTCCTCCCTAGACTTATTCTAGTCCAATTAGGGTTTTTACCCATTCTTTTGCATCGAATAGGTGTGTTTGTGTCATAAGATGAACATTTCGGTCATTTTCGTCGTCCCTAGGCTTATTCTTGTCCAATGAGGGTTTTCAACCAATCTTGTGCATCCAATAAGTTCATTTGTGTCATTGGATAAACATTTAGGTCATTTTCGTCGTCCCTAGGTTTATTCTAGTCCAATTAGGGTTTTCGACCAATCTTGTGCATCTAATAAGTTCATTTGTGTCATTGGATAAACATTTAGGTCATTTTCGTCGTCCCTAGGTTTATTCTAGTCCAATTAGGGTTTTCGACCAATCTTGTGCATCTAATAAGTTTATTTGTGTCATTGGATTAACATTTAGGTCATTTTCGTCGTCCCTAGGTTTATTCTAGTCCAATTAGGGTTTATAACAAATCTAGTCCATCCAATAGGTGTATTTGTGTCATTGGATGAAGACTTACGTCATTTTCTTCCTCCCTAGGCTTATTCTTGTCCAATTTGGGTTTTTAACCAATCTTGTGCATCCAACAAGTTCATTTGTGTCATTGGATGAATATTTAGGTCATTTTCGACATCCCTAGGTTTATTCTAGTCCAATTAGGGGTTTTACCAAATAATGTGCATCCAATAGGTGAGTTTGTGTCATCGGATGAACATTTAGGTCATTTTCGTCCTCCCTAGGTTTATTCTAGTCCAATTAGTGTTTTAAACCAATCTTGTGCATCCAATAGGTTTGGTTGTGTCATTTGATGATCATTTAGGTCATTTTAATCCTCCCTACACTTATTCTAGTCCAATTAGGGTTTTCCCCATTCTTGTGCATCCAATAAGTTCATTTGTGTCATTCGATGAACATTTAGGTCATTCTCGTTCTCCCTAAGCTTATTCTTGTCCAATTAGGGTTATTAAACAATCTAGTGCATCCAATAGGTGTGTTTGTGTCATTGGATGAACGTTTAGGTCATTTTCGTCCTCGCTAGGCTTATTCTTGTCCAATTAGGGTTATTAAACAATCTAGTGCATCCAATAGGTGTGTTTGTGTCATTGGATGAACGTTTAGGTCATTTTCGTCCTCGCTAGGCTTATTCTTGTCCAATTAGGGTTTTTAACCAATCTTGTGCATCCAATAAGTTCATTTGTGTCATCGGATTAACATTTAGGTCATTTTCATCCTCCCAATGTTTATTCTAGTCCAATTAGGGTTTTCACCCAATCTTGTGCATCCAATAAGTTCATTTGTGTCATTGCATAAACATTTAGGTCATTTTCGTACTCCCAAGGCTTATTGTTATCCAATTAGGATTTTTAACCAATCTTGTGCATCCAATAAGTTTATTTGTGTCGTTGGATGAACATTTAGGTCATTCTCGTTCTCCCTAAGCTTATTCTTGTCCAATTAGGGTTTTTAACCAATCTTGTGCATTCAATAAGTTCATTTGTTTCATTAGATGAACATTTAGGTCACTTTCATCCTCCCTAGGCTTATTCTTGTCCAATTAGGGTTATTAAACAATCTAGTGCATCCAATAGGTGTGTTTGTGTCATCGGATGAACATATAAGTCATTTTCGTCCTCCCTAGGTTTATGCTAGTCCAATTAGGGTTTTTAACAAATCTTGTCCATCCAATAGGTGAGTTTGTGTCATTGGATTAACATTTACGTCATTTTCGTCCTCCTTAGGCTTATTCTTTTCCAATTAGGGGTTTTAACCAATCTTGTGCATCCAACAAGTTCATTTGTGTCATTGGATGAACATTTAGGTCATTTTCGACATCCCTAGGTTTATTCTAGTCCAATTAGGGGTGTTTACAAATAATGTGCATCCAATAGGTGAGTTTGGGTCATCGGACGAACATTTGGGTCATTTCCATCCTCCCTAGTTTTATTCTTGTCCAATTAGGGTTTTTAACTAATCTTGTGCATCCATTAAGTTCATTTGTGTCATTGGATGAACATTTAGGTCATTTTCGTCGTCCCTAATCTTATTCTTGTGCAATTAGGGTTTTTAACCAATCTTGTGCCTCCAATAAGTTCATTTGTGTCATCGGATTAACATTTAGGTCATTTTCGTCGTCCCTAATCTTATTCTTGTGCAATTAGGGTTTTTAACCAATCTTGTGCCTCCAATAAGTTCATTTGTGTCATTGGATTAACATTTAGGTCATTTTGGTCCTCCCTAGGTTTATTCTAGTCCAATTAGCGTTTTAAACCAATCTTGTGCATCTAACAAGTTTGTTTGTGTCATTTGATGACCATTTAGGTCATTTTCATCCTCCCTACACTTATTCTAGTCCAATTAGGGTTATGCCAATTCTTGTGCATCCAATAAGTTCATTTGTGTCATCGGATTAACATTTAGGTCATTTTCGTCCTCCCTAGGCTTATTCTTCTCCAATTAGGGGTTTTAACCAATCTTGTGCCTCCAATAAGTTCATTTGTGTCATTGGATGAACATTTAGGTCATTTTCGTCCTCCCTAGGCTTATTCTTCTCCAATTAGGGGTTTTAACCAATCTTGTGCCTCCAATAAGTTCATTTGTGTCATTGGATTAACATTTAGGTTATTTTCGTCCTCCCTAGGTTTATTCTAGTCCAATTAGGGTTTTAATCCAGTCTTGTGCATCCAATAGGTGTGTTTGTGTCATAAGATGAATATTTAGGTCATTTTTGTCCTCCCTAGGCTTATTCTTGTCCAATTAGGGTTTTCCCCATTCTTGTGAATCCAATAAGTTCATTTGTGTAATTGGATAAACATTTAGGTCATTTTCGTCCTCCCTAGGTTTATTCTAGTCCAATTAGGGTTTTTAACCAGTCTTGTGCATCCAATAGGTGTGTTTCTGTCATAAGATGAACATTTAGGTCATTTTCGTCCTCCCTAGGCTTATTCTTGTTCAACTAGGGTTTTTAACCAATCTTGTGCATCCAATAAGTTCAATTGTGTCATTGGATTAACATTTAGGTCATTTTTGTCCTCCCTGGGTTTATTCTAGTCCAATTAGGGTTTTTAACAAATCTTGTGCATCCAATAGGTGTGTTTGTGTCATTGGATGAACATTTACGTCATTTTGTTCCTCCCTAGGCTTATTTATGTCCAATTATGGTTTTTAACCAATCTGGTGCATCCAATAAGTTTATTTATGTCATTGGATGAACATTTAGGTCATTTTCTTCCTCCCTAGGCTTATTCTTGTCCAATTAGGGTTTTTAAGCAATCTTGTGCATCCAATAGGTGTGTTTGTGTCATAAGATGAACATTTAGGTCATTTTCGTCCTCCCTAGGTTTATTCTAGTCCAATTAGGGTTTATAACAAATCTTGTCCATCCAATAGGTGTGTTTGTGTCATTGGATGAATATTTACGTCATTTTCTTCCTCCCTAGGCTTATTGTTGTCCAATTAGGGTTTTTAACCAATCTTGTGCATCCAACAAGTTCATTTGTGTCATTGGATGAATATTTAGGTCATTTTCGACAACCCTAGGTTTATTCTAGTCCAATTAGGGGTTTTACCAAATAATTTGCATCCAATAGGTGAGTTTGTGTCATCGGATGAACATTTAGGTCATTTTTGTCCTCCCTAGGTTTATTCTTGTCCAATTAGGGTTTTTAACTAATCTTGTGCATCCAACAAGTTCATATGTGTCATTGGATTAACATTTAGGTCATTTTCGTCCTCCCTAGGTTTATTCTAGTCCAATTAGGGTTTTAAACCAATCTTGTGCATCCAATAGGTTTGGTTGTGTCATTTGAGGATCATTTAGGTCATTTTCATCCTCCCTACACTTATTCTAGTCCAATTAGGGTTTTCCCCATTCTTGTGCATCCAATAAGTTCATTTGTGTCATCGGATTAACATTTAGGTCATTTTCATCCTCCCAATGTTTATTCTAGTCCAATTAGGGGTTTTAACCAATCTTTTGCATCCAATAGGTGTTTTTGTGTCATAAGATGAACATTTAGGTCATTTTTGTCCTCCCTATGCTTATTCTTGTCCAATTAGGGGTTTCAACCAATCTTGTGCATCCAATAAGTTCATTTGTGTCATTGGATTAACATTTAGGTCATTTTCGTTCTCCGTAAGCTTATTCTTGTCCAATTAGGATTTTTAACCAATCTTGTGCATTCAATAAGTTCAATTGTTTCATGAGATGAACATTTAGGTCATTTTCATCCTCCCTAGGCTTATTCTTGTCCAATTAGGGTAATTAAACAATCTAGTGCATCCAATAGGTGTGTTTGTGTCATCGGATGAACATATAAGTCATTTTCGTCCTGCCTAGGTTTATTCTAGTCCAATTAGGGTTTTGAACAAATCTTGTCCATCCAATAGGTGAGTTTGTGTCATTGGATTAACATTTACGTCATTTTCATCCTCCTTAGGCTTATTCTTTTCCAATTAGGGTTTTTAACCAATCTTGTGCATCCAACAAATTCATTTGTGTCATTGGATGAACATTTAGGTCATTTTCGACATCCCTAGGTTTATTCTAGTCCAATTAGGGGT
>NW_027335742.1:7879-8145 GCF_000331145.2 Cicer arietinum
TTTTCATCCTCCCTACACTTATTCTAGTCCAATTAGGGTTTTGCCCATTCTTGTGCATCCAATAAGTTCATTTGTGTCATCGGATTAACATTTAGGTCATTTTCGTCCTCCCTAGGTTTATTCTAGTCCATTTGTGTTAAAGGTTGCATGTTGTATTATGAAAACAAATTTGGTATAAATGATGTCAACTTAGTTGAATGTAAGTTTTGTTAACAATCAAGATATTGCCAAAGGAATAACTCTAGGGTAAGTAGGGGAAAATCAAT
>NW_027335743.1:0-385 GCF_000331145.2 Cicer arietinum
ACCAAACAAACATTCATCCTTTGATGGCAAATGTCATTTCTGTTGCAGAAAGGCACATTTTGTATCAAATTGCACATTTAAAAAATTAGCCAATAGAGGATGGAAGCAAGTTTGAATAGCAAAGAAATCTGTGTTTGAAACTGACCCCCCAGGACCCACTTTGAATTGGGTACCTAGATCCAAAACTTAATTATTTTTGTAGGTGTGCTTGACATCCACCAAGCAAGATTTGTATTTGAAAGTGGATGCTCAAGACACGTGAAAGGAGACAAGTTTGAGAGTCTTGTCTTTAACATTAAATGAAGTTAAATGAAGAAAGTTTGGTCAACCAAGTTGTATTGATGACACAGGAAAAGAGTCAATGGCATTCAATCAGAAAGTTTTT
>NW_027335743.1:1177-1641 GCF_000331145.2 Cicer arietinum
GATGCAGAAGTCACCATTCCAGCAGAGTTTCTGAAAAGGAAAATCCATGAGGGCAGAACCCTGGATTTTGCCTACTTTGATACAGAGGGCTTCACATTCCAAGATCATTTGAGATTTCATGGTCTTGAAGGTTTTCTTTCATCTACTTTGGACAGTTATCCAAAACTGATAAGGGAGTTTTATGCAAACTTCAAGCTTACTGATAAGGGATTCAAAACTCAGATTAAAGGTAAAAGGTTATCAATGACCTTTGAAGATTTTGCTGAACTGACAGGATTGCCATTCCACGGAACGTCTTTAGATGGCAGTTCTGATGCGGATGCAGCAGACGAAGGTTGGGAAGCATCACTGGATAGGCACACGGCAGTAAAAGATATCATGGTTGATGGTTTTGTTGAAAACATCTCATTGCCAATTGGACAGATGAAAGTACAGCAACGGATGCTCATGTACACAATAACAAG
>NW_027335744.1:0-3653 GCF_000331145.2 Cicer arietinum
CTCGATTTAATCTGGACTTTTCGGGCGACTTTCGTACCACCCGACTAAAATGGACCGAAATTCATATTTTCGAATCACATTTATAAATTTAGGAGAACAATGCTATAAGAGTTTCCTGGTCCTCGATTTCATCTAGACTTTTCGGGGTATTTTCGTACAAGACGATGGCTTGTGTTTAAAATCTGGCGCGGAACATGAAACAAAGTTATAAATTTTGGGGAAGAATGCTATAATGGTCTCGCGGTCCTCGATTTCATTTGTACTTTTCGGACGATTTTCGTACCCCTCGTCAAAAATGGACCAACATCTGTATTTTCGGACCAGACAATGTCTAGTGTTTGAAATATGGCGCGGAACTTGAAACATAGTCATAACTTTTAAAGAAGAATGCTATAAGAGTTTATGGGTCCTCGATTTCATCGGGACTTTTCATGCGATTTTCGTACCACCCGACTAGCTAGTGTTTGAAATCTGATGCGGAACCCAAAACAAAATTATAAATTTAGAAGAAGAATGATATAAGGGACTCTCGGTCCTCTATTTCATTAGGACTTTTCGAGCGATTTTCGGACCACTCGACAAAAAAGGGCCAAAATCAGTATTTTCAGACCAGACAATGGCTAGTGTTTGGAGAAGAATGCTATAAGGGTCTCCTGAGACTCGATTTCATCTTGACTTTTCGGGGGATTTTCGTACCACCGGACTAAAAAGGACCGAAATCTGTATTTTCGAACAAGACGATGGCTAGTTTTTCAAATCTTATGCGGAACCCAAAACAAACAGTTATAAATTTTGGAGACGAATTCTATAAGGGTCTCCCGGTACTCGATTTCATCTGGATTTTCAGGGATTTTCGTACCACCCGACTAAAATTGACCGAAATCCATATTGTCGAACAAAACGATGGCTAGTGTTTCAAATCTTACGCCGAACTCGAAACACAATTATAAATTAGATCAAGAATTCTATAATGGTCTCTCGGTCCTCGATTTCATTTGGACTTTTCGAGCGACGTTCAGATCCATCGATGATAATTGACCAACATTTGTATTTTTGGACCACACAATGGCTAGTGTTTGAAATCTGGTGCGGAACCTGAAACATAGTTATAAATTTTAGAGAATAATGCTATAAGTGTCTCTCACTCCTCGATTTCATCTGGACTTTTCATGCGATTTTCGTACCACCTGACAAAAATGGACGGAAATCAGGTGGTACGAAAATCCCTGATTTCATCTAGACTGTACTTTTCAGGCAACTTTCGTACCACCCAACAAAAATGGAACGAAATTTGTATTTTTAGACCAAATGATGGCTAATGTTCAAAATATGACCCAAAACACAATTATAAATTTAGGAGAAGAATGCTTTTTATTATTACATTATTTGACAACTCTATTTTATTAAATGTTATTGTTATATACATTTTATAGTTTTACTACATAACGAAGATAATAATAACATATAAGAAAATAGAGTTGTCAAATAAAGTAATAATTACATATTTATATGACAACTTTATTTTATTATATGTTATTAGTATCTTCGTTTTGTAGTTGTACTCAATAACGAAGATAATAATAACATATAAGAAAATAGAGTTGTCAAATAAAGTAATAATTACATATTTATATGACAACTTTATTTTATTATATGTTATTAGTATCTTCGTTTTGTAGTTGTACTCAATAACGAAGATAATAATAACATATAAGAAAATAGAGTTGTCAAATAAAGTAATAATTACATATTAATTTTACAACTCAATTTTGTTATATGTTATAATTATTTTCGTTATTTAGTACAACTACAAAAAGAAGATAATAATAACGTATAATAAAGCAAACTTGTCAAATAAATATGTAATTATTAATTTATTTGATAATTCTTTTTTATTATATGTTATTATTATCTTCATTTTAATGTTTGACTGCATAACGAAGATAGTAATATCATTTAATAAAATGGAGTTGTCAAATAAAGTAATAATTACATAGTTCTTTTACAACTCAATTTTGTTATATGTTATTATTATTTTCGTTATTTAGTACAACTACAAAACGAAGATACTAATAACATATAATAAAATAAAGTTGTCATATAAATATGTAATTATTACTTTATATGACAACTCCATTTTATTATTTGATACTAATAACATTAAATAAAATAGTGTTGTCAAATAAATAATAATAATATAAAACAGTGTTGTCAAAAAATAATATATAATAGAATACAAAACGAAGATAATATTTAAATACAAAACGAAGATAATAATAATATTTAATAAAATAGTGTTGTCAAATAAATATTTAAATATTACATTATTTGACAACTCTATTTTAGTTAATGTTATTATTATCTTCATTTTATGGTTTTATTCCATAACACATATAATAATAACATATAATAAAATGGAGTTGTCAAATAAAATAATAATTAATTAATTATTTTAAAACTCAACTTTGTTATATGTTATTATTATCGTCGTTATGAAGTAAAACTATAAAACGAAGATAATAATAACATAATAAAATAGAGTTGTCAAATAAATATGTAACTATTAATTTATTTAATAATTTTATTTTATCATATGTTATTATTAACCTCCTTTTAAAGTTTGACTGCAAAACGAAGATAGTAATAACATATAAAAAAATAGAGTTGTCAAATAAATATGTAAATATTACTTTATTTAACAACTCTATTTAATTATAGTTTAGTATTGTCTTCGTCATGAACTACAACTATACAACAATAATAATAATAATAACATAATATAAAATAGAATTGTTAAATAAAGTAATAAGTACATACTTATTTGATAAACTAAATTTTATTATATGTTATTATTATCTTCGTCATGTAGTAAAACTATAAAACGAAGATAATAATAACATATAATAAAATAGTGTTTTCAAATAAAATAATAATTACTTATTTATTAGACAACTCTATTTTATTAAATATTATTATTATCTTCGTTTTGTAGTTGTACTCAATAACGAAGATAATAATAACATATAATAAAATAGAGTTGTCAAATAAATTAATTATTTGATATTTATTTGTCAACTAAATTTTGTTATATTTTATTATTATCTTTGTTATTAAGTATAACTACAATATGAAGATAATAATAACATATAATAAAATAGTGTTGTCAAGTAAAGTAAAAATTACATATTTAAGAGATATATCTATTTTATTAAATATTATTATTAATTTTATTTTGTAATTGTACTTAACAATGAAGATAGTAATAACATATAATAAAATAAAGTTGTCAAATAAATTAATTATTACATATTTATTTGACAACTCAATTTTGTTATATGTTATTATTATCTTTGTTATTAAATACAATTACGTAATGAAGATAATAATAACATTTAATAACTTAGTGTTGTCAATGTTACTTTACTTATAAACTCTATATTATTAAATGTTACTATTATCTTCGTTTTATAGTTGTACTTAATAACGAAAATAATAATAACATATAACAAAATTGAGTTGTCAAATAAATATGTAATAATTAATTTATTTGACAACTTTATTTTATTATATGTTATTATTATCTTCATCATGTAGTACAACTATCTTATGAAGATAATAATAACATATAATAAAATTGAGTTTATCAAATAAAT
>NW_027335744.1:4321-5312 GCF_000331145.2 Cicer arietinum
TATTATTATTTTCGTTATTTAGTACAACTACAAAACGAAGATAATAATAACGTATAACAAACCAGACTTGTCAAATAAATATGTAATTATTAATTTATTTGATAATTCTATTTTATTAGATATTATTATTATCTTCATTTTAATGTTTGACTGCATAACGAAGATAGTAATATCAATTAATAAAATAGAGTTGTCAAATAAAGTAATAATTACATAGTTCTTTCACAACTCAATTTTGTTATATTATATTATTATTTTCGTTATTTAGTACAACTACAAAATGAAGATAATAATAACATCTAATAAAATAGTGTTTTCAAATAAATTAATAATTACTTATTCATTAGACAATTCTATTTTATTAATTATTATTATTATCTTCGTTTTGTAGTTGTACTCAATAACGAAGATAATAATAACATATAATAAAATAGAGTAGTCAAATAAAGTAATAATTACATATTATTTATACAACTCAATTTTGTTATATGTTATTATTATTTTCGTTATTTAGTACAACTACAAAACGAAGATAATAATAACGTATAACAAACCAGACTTGTCAAATAGATATGTAATTATTAATTTATTTGATAATTCTATTTTATTATATATTATTGTTATTATCTTCATTTTAATGTTTGACTGCATAACGAAGATAGTAATATCATTTAATAAAAAAGAGTTGTCAAATAAAGTAATAATTACATAGTTCTTTCACAACTCAATTTTGCTATATGTTATTATTATTTTCGTTATTTAGTACAACTACAAAATGAAGATAATAATAATATATAATAAAATAGTGTTGTTAAATAAATATTTAAGTATTACAGTATTTGACAACTCTATTTTATTATATGATACTAATAACATTAAATAAAATAGTGTTGTCAAATAAATAATTATAATATAAAACAGTGTTATTAAATAATAATATATAATAAAATACAAAACAAAGATAATATTTAAATACAAAATGAAGATAATA
>NW_027335745.1:0-1537 GCF_000331145.2 Cicer arietinum
CTTAATAAATCGATTAAGTAATCGATTGGTGTGATTTTTACTTTGAACAAAACACCTGCAATCTATTACGAAATCGATGCATATAAGTCTGAACATAATTTACTGAAAAGAGTTTGTTTAAAGAATCGATTGGCAAATCGATTAGCTTACGTAGTTTCAAGATTCAAGAAAAAAAAGACCCGCGATAATCGATTGGCAAATCGATTAGACCTGTTTTATAACTTTAATGAATCGATTGGCAAATCGATTTATTAGTGGTTTTTCAGAAACTATATAAACTATTTTCAATCATTCTCTCATTAACACTCATAAACTCTCTTTAACACAATACAACATATTGTTAACATTCTGATATTGCTTTTTCAGATCAAAGCCAAAAAGATTATCCATAATCATTGAGAGAGCTGAAAAAGTATTCTTGAGAGAAAAGACAATGTTCTCATAATCCATCATTGAATAACCAGATTCGTGAGAAGATACATTATTCAAGATTGAAGACTTCTTTTTGTACTTCTGTTATTCTGTTTGAAATAAATACTTTTTAAAGAAAACGACTACTAGAAATCCAGCTAGAAACTGGTGGCAATCTTCTTGGGTGAGAGGCCTCATCAAGAAGGAGCCGTACTTTGATTTTGTGTGAGTCTGCTGAGTGACTACAAGGATCAAGGGGTGAGCAATAGGAAAGAGATTGTGAGAGATAGATAGGTTTCGAGGAAACTGGACAATCTGTAAACAATTCACAATTCTTTCTATTAGAGGAAAAGCTGAAATCCAGTTGGATTATCATGACTGGATGTAGGTTGTCTCGTTGAAAACTGAACCAGGATAAATCTTGGTGCATTATATCCCTTATCTTTTTACTTTTAATTGCTAATCTTGTATGCCGCATTATAATTCCGCTATGTAAGTAATATTGCTCTAATTTGATTAAAGACTGATATATTCTGATTATTTCGAGGTCATAATAATCAACATTTCGTCCTCCCTAGATTTATTCTAGTCCAATTAAGGTTTTTAACCAATCTTGTGCATCCTATAGGTGTGTTTGTGTCATTGAATTAACATTTAGGTCGTTTTCGTCAACCCTAGCCTTATGCTTGTCCAATTAGGGTTTTTAACCAATCTTGTGCATCCTATAAGTGTGTTTGTGTCATTGGATGAAAATTTTGGTCATTTTCGTCCTCCCTAGAGTTATTCTAGTCCAATTAAGGTTTTTAACCAATCTTGTGCATGCAATAAGTTCATTTGTGTCATTGGATTAACATTTAAGTCATTTTAGTACTCCCTAGGTTTATTCTAGTCCAATTAGGGTTTTTAACCAATCTTGTGCATCCAATAGGTGTGTTTGTGTCATTGGATGAACATTTAGGTCATTTTCGTCCTCCCTAGGCTTATTCTTCTCCAATTAGGGTTTTAAACCAATCTTGTGCATGCAATAAGTTCATTTGTGTCATTGGATGAACATTTAGGTCTTTTTTGTCCTCCTTAGGCTTATTCTTGTCCAATTAGGGTTTTTAACTAATCTTGTGCATCCAAT
>NW_027335745.1:2906-3591 GCF_000331145.2 Cicer arietinum
GTCATTTTCGTTCTCCCTAGGTTTATTCTAGTCCAATTAGGGTTTTTAACCAATCTTGTGCATCCAATAGGTGTGTTTGTGTCATTGGATGAATATTTAGGTCATTTTCGTCTTCCATAGGCTTATTCTTGTCCAATTAGAGTTTTTAACCAATCTTGTGAATCTAATAAGTTCATTTGTGTCATTGGATGAACATTTAGGTCATTTTCGTCCTCCCTAGACTTATTCTAGTCCAATTAAGGTTTTTAACCAATCTTGTGCATCCAATAGGTGTGTTTGTGTCATTGGATGAATATTTAGGTCATTTTCGTCGTCCCTCGGTTTATTCTAGTCCAATTAGGGTTTTTAACCAATCTTGTGCATCCAATAGGTGTGTTTGTGTCATTGGATGAATATTTAGGTCATTTTCGTCGTCCCTCGGTTTATTCTAGTCCAATTAGGGTTTTTAACCAATCTTGTGCATCCAATAGGTGTGTTTGTGTCATTGGATGAATATTTAGGTCATTTTCGTCGTCCCTCGGTTTATTCTAGTCCAATTAGGGTTTTTAACCAATCTTGTGCATCCAATAGGTGTGTTTGTGTCATTGGATGAATATTTAGGTCATTTTCGTCGTCCCTCGGTTTATTCTGGTCCAATTAGGGTTTTTAACAAATCTTGTGCATCCAATAAGTTCATTTGTGTCAT
>NW_027335746.1:0-1301 GCF_000331145.2 Cicer arietinum
AACTTATTGGATGCACAAGATTGGTTAACAACCCTAATTGGACAAGAATAAGCCTAGAGAGGATGAAATTGACCTAAATGGTCATCCAATGACACAAACACACCTATTGGATGCACAAGATTGGTTAAAAACCTTAATTGGACTAGAACAAATCTATAGAGGATGAAAATGACCTAAATGTTCATCCAATGACAAAAACACACCTATTGGATGCACAAGATTGGTTAAAAACCCTAGTTGGACAAGAATAAGTCTAGGAAGGAAATGCTCATCCAATGACACAAACACACCAATTGGATGCACAAGATTGGTTAAAAACCCTAGTTGGACAAGAATAAGTCTAGGAAGGTCGAAAATGACCTAAATGTTCATCCAATGACAGAAACACACCAATTGGATGCACAAGATTAGTTAAAAATCCTACTTGGACAAGAATAAGTCTATGAAGGAAATGCTCATCCAATGACACAAACACACCTATTGGATGAAAAAGATTGTTTAACAACCCTAGTTCGACAAGAGTAGGTCTAGGAATGACGAAAATGACCTAAATGTTCATCAAATGACACAAATACACCTATTGGATGCACAAAATTGGTTAAAAACCCTAATTGGACTAGAATAAACCTAGGGAGGACGAAAACGACTTAAATGTTCATCCAATGACACAAATGAACTTATTGGATGCACAAGATTGGTTAAAAACCTTAATTGGACAAGAATAAGCATAGGGAGGACGAAAATGACCTAAATGTTAATCCAATAACACAAACACACCTATTGGATGCAAAAGATTGGTTAAAAACCCTAGTTGGACAAGAATAAGTCTAGGTAGGACGAAAATGACCTAAATGTTCATCCCATGACACAAACACACCTATTGGATGCACAAGATTGGTTAAAAACCCTAATTGTTGTAGAACAAATCTAGCGACGACGAAAATGACTTAAATGTTCATCCAATGACAAAAACACACCTATTGGATGCACAAGATTGGTTAAAAACCCTAATTGGACTAGAATAAACCTAGGGAGCACGAAAACGACCTAAATGTTCATCCAATGACACAAATGAACTTATTGGATGCACAAGATTGGTTAACAACCCTAATTGGACAAGAAAAAGCCTAGGGAGGAGGAAAATGACCTAAATTTTCATCCAATGACACAAACACACCTATGGGATGCACAAGATTGGTTAAAAACCTTGATTGGACTAGAACAAATCTATAGAGGATGAAAAAGACCTAAATGTTCATCCAATGACAAAAACACACCTATTGGATGCACAAGATTGGTTA
>NW_027335747.1:0-4516 GCF_000331145.2 Cicer arietinum
ACGAAGAAACGTAAGGAACCCCCTACTGAAAAACTCATGGCTGATGCCATGAAAGAAATTTCTAAGAAAAGGAAGAAGAAACCTAATTCTTCTCCACCTCCCAAGACGGTCTCAGCACCAAAGGAAAAGGAGGCACAACCATCTCTGTCAACAGACTTTGCAAAAAGGAAAATTCATGAGGCAAGAACCATGGATTTTGCATATTTTGATGTTGTGGAATTCACGTTTCAGAACCACCTCAGGTTTCATGGATTGGAGAGTTTTCTGTCTTCTACACTTGATAGCTATCCAAGGCTGATCAGGGAGTTTTATTCTACATTCAAGTTAACTGAAGAAGGTTTTACTGCTTCAGTTAAAGGAAAAAGGATTGCAATGTTCTTTGATGATTTCTCAACTTTGTCTGGATTGCCTTTCTACGGCAAATCTATTGATGGCAGCTCGGAAGCTGACACTGCTGATGAAGGTTGGGAAGAAACACTTGATAGGCATACCGCAGTAAAAGACCTGATGGTCGATGGGTTCGTTGAATCGATTTCATTGCCCATTTGTCAAATGAAGGTTCAACAGAGGATGTTGATGTATACTCTGACGCGTATGCTGGTACCAAGATCGGGAAACCATGCAGTAGTCCAGAAGTTGGACATCATACTGTTATGGGGCTTATCCAAAGAGCTAAGAATGAGCTGGTGTTGGATTGTGCTAAGGCACGTGTTGGAAGCATCTCAAAGCAAGCTGATGTTGCCTTATCCATAGTTGATCACAAAAATTCTCAAACACTTCAAGGTTTCATTTGGAAATGAGGAAGCTGCTAAAACGACACTGGTGTTTGGTGAATCAATTGTGAATCAAATGCAATTGAAACGGTTACATGGAAAATGGATAAGACCTCAAGCTGCTGTTGAACCAGCCCAGCCTCAGCCACAGCCTCAGCCTCAACCAGTCACTGCATCTACTACTCCTGATTTTGTGAACAGAATAATGGAATTCATTGAAGCTCAGATGGCACACAATGCCAAAGTGTTAGAATCTCAGTCCAGATTGGAAGCAAGTTTAAGGACTCTGCAAGCATCCTTGAACTCGGTTGTTCAGGATGTGGATGCGATTCAAGCACACCTAGGCATCAAACTGTCGTTTGAAGACATCGCGGATATTGGTCGTCAAGCTGCAGATGAACCTAACCCGGATCCCCTAGATAACCCTGAGACTCACGGTGAGGAGACACCTGCTGAGGTTAATACAGCGGTCTCAACCTCTCCCATAGATGATAGTGAGGACCAGCCTAGACTAGGTGATTAGGACCCTTAGGTTTCATACTGTTTTGCTCTGACCTGTTATAATTCTGTGATGTATGATGAATTTTTTTTAAATGTTATATCATTTGGCTTAATCATCTAAGTTGCTAATTAATTGCTATGATTGATTTTGACTTGATACACATGAACTTCATTGTTTCTGATGCACTATGTTTTATGATTGATTTCAAACCCAATGCTTATGTTATGTAACATAGGGGGATACACTTATGCTTGTTGTTTTGAAATGCTCAAGTTACAATTGTATGAATTGTCAATTATGCCAAAAAGGGGGAGATTGTTGGATTTTGATCCTTTGATTCCTAATTTTGACATAATTAATAATTCAACAATGTTCATACAATACATGATAAATCTAATATTTGAATTGAGCAAGATTTCAGGAACAACAATCAAATCCTACACACTTGGAACAGGTTGCTTGAAACACAAGAAATCAACAAAAGTTGATTTTTGACTGAAGCAAATCGATTGGGAAATCGATTTCATAACAAAGGTGTAAGGAAACACAACTGTTTGTGTTGGTATAATCGATTGGGCAATCGACTGACTGAATTAGAAATTGAAAATGCACAAGTCAGTGGCACCCCAGTTTTGAGGGTAATCGATTGACAAATCGATTATACAATTCACAAAGTAAACCTGATTGAAATAAATCGATTGGGAAATCGATTGGATAAGTCACAGTGGAAACCCAGTTTTAAGGGTAATCGATTGGCAAATCGATTACTTAAAAATCACTTGCAAAATAACTTTTCCTGTGACATACAAATCGATTGGACAATCTATGTTGTAATATTTCAATCAAGTTAAATTTGGTCGAAATCGATTGGGAAATCGATTGAACCAAATCCCAGGTAAGAACGTTTTCAGACAAATACATACAAATCGATTGGCACGTCGATTAGTATCAAAATAGCTGAGTCACTGACTTAAACTCAATCGATTGGCAAATCGATTGACAAAACCTTTTGAAAACCCAGTGAACTCTGAGCGTGTGACCAAATCGATTTTAAGTATTTGTTAATCGATTATGAAGATTTGATAAATCGATTATGGAATCGATTGATATGTGTTTCAGTTTGAACATAACATCTGCAATCGATTACGAAATCGATTCATATCAGTCTTAACATAATCACTGAGAAATGTTGTTTAAAGAATCGATTGGTAAATCGATTGGGTTATATAGTTTCAAGATTCAAGAAAAACAAGACACACGATAATCGATTGGCAAATCGATTAGACTGGTTTATCACTTTACGAAATCGATTGGTAAATCGATTGATTAATGTGTTTTTCAGAAACTATATAAACTGTCTTCAATCTGTCTTTCAATAACATGAATGATAATAACAATGATATCAATCTGAAATATACATTGAATATTCTTGATACACAATAACACTTGGTTAATACATTGAGATTACTTTTTCAGATCAAATAGAAAAAGAGGATTATCAACAATCAAAAAGATAGCTGGAAAAGTGATCTTGAAAGACAAGGATTCTCATAAACAAATCTTTGATATCCTGAATTGTGAGAAGCCATTTTGACCAAGATTGAAGACTACTTTCTGTTCTTCCTGTATTCTGTTTGTAATAATTCTTTGAAACAAAAACAAAGCGAGAAAATCCAGCTAGAAACTGGTGACTACTTTCTTGGGTGAAGAGTGTTCAACAAGAAAGAGTCGGACTTTGATTCTGTGTTAGATTGCTGAGTATCTACAAGGATCAGAGGGTGATCAATAGGAAAGAGATCATTAAGATAGATAGGTTTCGGGGAGGAAACTGGACAATCTGTAATTAATTCTTTCTATTGGAGAAGAAAATCTGAAATCCGTTTGGATTGTCAGGACTGGATGTAGGTTGTCAAGTTGACAACTGAACCAGTATAAATTCTTGGTGCAATCTTCTCTAACCCTTAACTCCTTTAATTTTCTATCTTGATATATCTGTATATGTGATTAATATTAGATGCATGTTAAACATATTCTGTGATAAGTAATATTGTTTAATCTGATAATTTGACTTGTATGCATCATAGTTAATCTCATATCAATCTAACAGAACTTGCTAATCTTGTATGCCACAATTTAAATTCCGCTGTGTGTATGAAATTGATTTAATTTCATAAAGAACTGATACATTCTGATATATTCCGATTATTACGAGGTCGTACCAACCAACAATTGGCCTCAGAGCCTAACTTTTCGAGAGGTAATACTCATAAAAGCACTATGGCCTCAAACGATTTTCTGGGAGAAACGTTCATTTGTGTCATTGGATGAACATTTAGGTGATTTTCGTCCTACCTTGGCTTATTCTAGTCCAATTATGGTTTTTAACCAATCTTGTGCATCCAATAGGTTTGTTTGTGTCATGGGATGACCATTTAGGTCATTTTCATCCTCTCTAGGTTTATTCTAGTTCAAATAGGGTTTGTAACCAATCTTGTGCATCCAATAGGTTTGTTTGTGTCATTCGATAAACATTTAGGTCATTTTCGTCCTCCCTTGGCTTATACTCGTCCAATTAGGGTTTTTAACTAATCTTGTGCTTCAAATAGGTGTGTTTGTGTCATTTGATGAACATTTAGGGCATTTTCATCCTCCATAGACTTATTCTTGTCCAACTAGGGTTTTTAACCAATCTTGTGCATCCAATAGGTGTGTTTGTGTCATTGGATGAACATTTAGGTCATTTTCGTCCTCCCTAGGTTTATTCTTGTCCTATTAGGGTTTTTAACCAATCTTGTGCATCCAATAGGTATGTTTGTGTATTTGGATGAACATTTAGGTCCTTTTCATCATCCATAGAGTTATTCTTGTCCAACTAGGGTTTCTAACCAATCTTGTTCATCCAATAGGTGTGTTTGTGTCAATTGATGAACATTTAGGTCATTTTCGCCGTCCCTCGGCCAATTCTCGTCCAATTAGGGTTTTTAACCAATCTTGTGCATCCCATAGGTGTGTTTGTGTTATTGGATGAACATTTAGGTCATTTTCATCCTCCATAGACTTATTCTTGTCCAACTAGGGCTTTTGAACCAATCTTGTGCATCCAATAGGTGTGTTTGTGTCATTGGATGAACATTTAGGTCATTTTTGTCGTCCCTAGGCTAATTCTTGTCCAATTACGGTTTTTAACCAATCTTATGCATCCAATATGTTCATTTGTGTCATTGGATGAACATTTAGGTCA
>NW_027335747.1:4707-6809 GCF_000331145.2 Cicer arietinum
TTCGTCCTGCCTAGGCTTATTCTTGTCCAATTAGGGTTTTTAAGCAATCTTGTGCATCCAATAAGTTAATTTGTGCCATTTGATGAACATTAAGGTCATTTTCGTCCTCCCTAGGTTTATTCTAGTCCAATTAGGGTTTTTAACCAATCTTGTGCATCCAAGAGGTGTGTTTGTGTCGTTGGATGAACATTTAGGTCATTTTCGTCCTCCCTAGGTTTATTCTAGTTCAATTAGGGTTTTTAACCAATCTTGGGTATCCAACAGGTGTGTTTGTGTCATTGGATGAACATTTAAGTCATTTTCATCCTCCATAGACTTATTCTGGTCCAACTAGGGTTTCTAACCAATCTTGTGCATCCAATAGGTGTGTTTGTGTCATTGGATGAACATTTAGGTCATTTTCGTCCTCCCTAGGTTTATTCTAGTCCAATTAGGGTTTTTAACCAATCTTATGCATCCAATAGGTGTGTTTGTGTCATTGGATGAACATTTAGGTCATTTTCGTCCTCCCTGGGCGTATTCTTGTCTGATTAGGGTTTTTAACCAATCTTGCGCATCCAATAAGTTCATTTGTGTCATTTGATGAACATTAAGGTCATTTTCGTCCTCCCTATGTTTATTCTAGTCCAATTATGGTTTTTAACCAATCTGTGCATCCAATAAGTGTGTTTGTGTCATTGGATGAACATTTAGGTCATTTTCGTCTTCCCTTGGCGTATTCTTGTCCAATTAGGGTTTTTAACCAATCTTGCGCATCCAATAAGTTCATTTGTGTCATTTGATGAACATTAAGGTCATTTTCGTCCTCCCTATGTTTATTCTAGTCCAATTATGGTTTTTAACCAATCTGTGCATCCAATAAGTGTGTTTGTGTCATTGGAAGAATATTTAGGTCATTTTCGTCCTCCATAGACTTATTCTTTTCCAATTCGGATTTTTAACCAATCTTGTGCATCCAATAGGTTGTTTGTGTCATTGGATGAACATTTAGGTCATTTTCATCCTCCCTAGGTTTATTCTAGTCCAATTAGGGTTTTTATCCATTCTTGTGCAACCACTACGTGTGTTTGTGTCATTGGATGAACATTTAGGTCATTTTCGTCTTCCCTTGGCGTATTCTTGTCCAATTAGGGTTTTTAACCAATCTTGTGCATCCAATAGGTTTGTTTGTGTCATTGGATGAACATTTAGGTCATTTTCGTCCTCCTTTGGCTTATACTCGTCTAATTAGGGTTTTTAACCAATCTGTGCATCCAATAGGTGGGTTTGTGTCATGGGAAGAATATTTAGGTCATTTTCGTCCTCCATAGGCTTATTCTTTTCCAATTATGATTTTTAACCAATCTTCGGCATCCAATAGGTGTGTTTGTGTCATTGGATGAACATTTAGGTCATTTTCGTCTTCCCTTGGCGTATTCTTGTCCAATTAGGGTTTTTAACCAATCTTGTGCATCCAATACCTGTGTTTGTGTCATTGGATGAACATTTAGGTCATTTTCGTCTTCCCTTGGCGTATTCTTGTCCAATTAGGGTTTTTAACCAATCTTGTGCATCCAATACCTGTGTTTGTGTCATTGGATGAACATTTAGGTCATTTTCGTCCTCCCTAGGTTTATTCTAGTCCATTTAGGGTTTTTAACCAATCTTGTGTATCCAATAGGTGTGTTTGTGTCATTGGATGAACATTTAGGTCTTTTTCGTCCTCCATGGGCTTATACTTGTCTAATTAGGGCTTTTAACCAATATTTGGCATCCAATAAGTTCATTTGTGTCATTTGATGAACATTAAGGTCATTTTCGTCTTCCCTAGGTTTATTCTAGTCCAATTAGGGTTTTTAACCAATCTTGTGCATCCAATAGGTGTGTTTGTGTCATTGGATGAACATTTAGGTTATTTCCGTCCTCCCTTGGTTTATACTAGTCCAATTAGGGTTTCTAACCAATCTTGTGCATCAAATAGGTGTGTTTGTGTCATTAGATGAACATTTAGGTCATTTTCGTCTTCCCTAGGTTTATTCTAGTCCAATTAGGGTTTTTAACCAATCTTGTGCATCCAATAGGTGTGTTTGTGTCATTGGATGAACATTTAGGTCATTTTCGAC
>NW_027335747.1:6913-12339 GCF_000331145.2 Cicer arietinum
TATTCTAGTCCAATTAGGGTTTTTAACCAATCTTGTGCATCCAATAGGTGTGTTTGTGTCATTGGATGAACATTTAGGTTATTTCCGTCCTCCCTTTGGTTTTTACAGTCCAATTAGGGTTTCTAACCAATCTTGTGCATCAAATAGGTGTGTTTGTGTCATTTGATGAACATTTAGGTCATTTTCATCCTCCATAGACTTATTCTTGTCCAACTAGGGTTTTTAACCAATCTTATGCATCCAATAGGCTTGTTTGTGTCATGGGAAGAACATTTAGGTCATTTTCGTCGTCCCAAGGCTAATTCTTGTCCAAATAGAGTTTTTAACCAATCTTGTGCATCCAATAGGTGTGTTTGTGTCATTGGATGAACATTTAGGTCATTTTCATCCTCCCTAGTCTTATTCTTGTTCAATTAGGGTTTTTAACCAATCTTGTGCATCCAATAGGTGTGTTAGTGTCATTGGATGAACATTTAGGTCATTATCGTCCTCCCTTGGCGTATTCTTGTCCAATTAGGGTTTTTAACCAATCTTGTGCATCCAATAGGCGTGTTAGTGTCATTGGATGAACATTTAGGTCATTATCGTCCTCCCTTGGCGTATTCTTGTCCAATTAGGGTTTTTAACCATTCTTGTGCATCCAATAGGCGTGTTAGTGTCATTGGATGAACATTTAGGTCATTATCGTCCTCCCTTGGCGTATTCTTGTCCAATTAGGGTTTTTAACCATTCTTGTGCATCCAATAGGCGTGTTAGTGTCATTGGATGAACATTTAGGTCATTATCGTCCTCCCTTGGCGTATTCTTGTCCAATTAGGGTTTTTAACCATTCTTGTGCATCCAATAGGCGTGTTAGTGTCATTGGATGAACATTTAGGTCATTATCGTCCTCCCTTGGCGTATTCTTGTCCAATTAGGGTTTTTAACCATTCTTGTGCATCCAATAGGCGTGTTAGTGTCATTGGATGAACATTTAGGTCATTTTCGTCCTCCCTAGGTTTATTCTTGTCCTATTAGGGTTTTTAACCAATCTTGTGCATCCAATAGGTATGTCTGTGTCATTTTCGTCCTCCCTAGGTTTATTCTTGTCCAACTAGGGTTTCGAACCAATATTATGCATCCAATACGTTCATTTGTGTCAATTGATGAACATTTAGGTCATTTTCGTCGTCCCTAGGCTAATTCTCGTCCAATTAGGGTTTTTAACCAATCTTGTGCATCCCATAGGTGTGTTTGTGTCATTGGAGGAACATTTAGGTCATTTTCGTCCTCCCTAGGCTAATTCTTGTCCAATTACGGTTTTTAACCAATCTTATGCATCCAATATGTTCATTTGTGTCATTGGATGAACATTTAGGTCATTTTCATCCTCCCTAGGCTTATTCTTGTCCAATTAGGGTTTTTAACCAATCTTGTGCATCCAATAAGTTCATTTGTGTCATTGGATGAACATTTAGGTCATTTTCGTCCTCCTTAGGCTCATTCTCGTCCAGTTGGGGTTTTTAACCATTCTTATGCATCCAATTAGTTCATTTGTGTCATGGGATTGACATTTAGGTCATTTTCATCCTCCCTAGGCTTATTCTTGTCCAATTAGGGTTTTTAACCAATCTTGTGCATCTAAATAGGTGTCTTTGTGTCATTGGATGAACATTTAGGTAATTTTCGTCCTCCGTTGGCTTATTCTCGTCCAATTAGGGTTTTTAACCAATCTTGTGCATCTAATAGGTGTGTTTGTGTCATTGGATGAACATTTAGGTCATTTTCGTCTTCCCTAGGTTTATTCTAGTCCAATTAGGGTTTTTAACCAATCTTGTGCATCCAATAGGTGTGTTTGTGTCATTGGATGAACATTTAGGTCATTATCGTCCTTCCTTGGCGTCTTCTTGTCCAATTAGGGTTTTTAACCATTCTTGTGCATCCAATAGGTGTGTTTGTGTCATAGGATGAATATTTAGGTCATTTGCGTCCTCCCTAGGTTTATTCTAGTCCAATTAGGGTTTTTAACCAATCTTGTGCGTCCAATAGTTGTTATTGTGTCATTGGATGAACATTTAGATCATTCTCGTCCTCCCTTGGCGTATTATTGTCCAATTAGGGTTTTTAGCCAATCTTGTGCATCCAATAGGTGTGTTTGTGTCATTGAATGAACATTTAGGTCATTTTTATCCTTCGTAAACTTATTCTTGTCCAACTAAGGTTTTTAACCAATCTTGGGCATCCAATAGGTGTGTTTGTGTCATTGGATGAACATTTAGGTCATTTTCGTCCTCCCTAGGTTTATTCTTGTCCAATTAGGGTTTTTAACCAACTTGTGCATCCAATAGGTATGTTTGTGTCATTGGATGAATATTTAGGTCATTTTCATCCTCCATAGACTTATTGTTGTCCAACTAGGGTTTCTAACCAATCTTGTGCATCCAATAGGTGTGTTTGTGTCATTGGATGAACATTTAGGTCATTTTCATCCTCCATAGACTTATTCTCTTCCAACTAGGGTTTTTGAACCAATCTTGTGCATCCCAAAGGTGTGTTTGTGACATTGGATGAACATTTAGGTCATTTTCATCCTCCATAGACTTATTCTTGTCCAACTAGGGTTTTTAACCATCCTAGTGCATCCAATAGGTGTGTTTGTGCATTGGATGAACATTTAGGTCATTTTCGTCATCCTTAGGCTCATTATTGTCCAGTTAGGGTTTTTAACTATTCTTTTGCATCCAATTAGTTCATTTGTGTCATGGGATTGACATTTAGGTCATTTTCGTCCTCCCTAGGCTCATTCTTGTCCAGTTAGGGTTTTTAACCATTCTTATGCATCCAAATAGGTGTGTTTGTGTCATTGGATAAACATTTAGGTCATTTTCGTGCTCCCTTGGCTTATTCTTGGCCAATTAGGATTTTTAACCAATCTTGTACATCCAATAGGTGTGTTTGTGTCATTGGTTGAACATTTAGGTCATTTTCGTCCTCCCTAGGTTTTTTCTAGTCCAATTAGGGTTTTTATCCAATCTTGTGCATCCAATAGGTGTGTTTGTGTCATTGGATGAAAATTTAGGTCATTTTCGTCCTCCCTAGGCTTATTCTTGTCTAATTAGGGTTTTTAACTAATCTTGTGCATCCATTAGGTGTGTTTGTGTTATTGGATGAACATTTAGGTCATTTTCGTCGTCCCTAGGCTAATTCTAGTCCAATTAGGGTTTTTAACCATCCTTGTGCATCCAATAAGTTCATTTGTGTAATGGGATTCACATTTAGGTCATTTTCGTCCTCCCTAGGCTCATTCTTGTCCAATTAGGGTTTTTAACCATCCTTGTGCATCCAATAAGTTCATTTGTGTCATTGGATGAACATTTAGGACATTTTCGTCGTCCCTAGGTTTATTCTAGTCCAATTAGGGTTTTTAACCATCCTTGTGCATCCAATAAGTTCATTTGTGTCATTGGATGAACATTTAGGACATTTTCGTCGTCCCTAGGTTTATTCTAGTCCAATTAGGGTTTTTAACCATCCTTGTGCATCCAATAAGTTCATTTGTGTCATTGGATGAACATTTAGGACATTTTCGTCGTCCCTAGGTTTATTCTAGTCCAATTAGGGTTTTTAACCATCCTTGTGCATCCAATAAGTTCATTTGTGTCATTGGATGAACATTTAGGACATTTTCGTCGTCCCTAGGTTTATTCTAGTCCAATTAGGGTTTTTAACCATCCTTGTGCATCCAATAAGTTCATTTGTGTCATTGGATGAACATTTAGGACATTTTCGTCGTCCCTAGGTTTATTCTAGTCCAATTAGGGTTTTTAACCATCCTTGTGCATCCAATAAGTTCATTTGTGTCATTGGATGAACATTTAGGACATTTTCGTCGTCCCTAGGTTTATTCTAGTCCAATTAGGGTTTTTAACCATCCTTGTGCATCCAATAAGTTCATTTGTGTCATTGGATGAACATTTAGGACATTTTCGTCGTCCCTAGGTTTATTCTAGTCCAATTAGGGTTTTTAACCATCCTTGTGCATCCAATAAGTTCATTTGTGTCATTGGATGAACATTTAGGACATTTTCGTCGTCCCTAGGTTTATTCTAGTCCAATTAGGGTTTTTAACCATCCTTGTGCATCCAATAAGTTCATTTGTGTCATTGGATGAACATTTAGGACATTTTCGTCGTCCCTAGGTTTATTCTAGTCCAATTAGGGTTTTTAACCATCCTTGTGCATCCAATAAGTTCATTTGTGTCATTGGATGAACATTTAGGACATTTTCGTCGTCCCTAGGTTTATTCTAGTCCAATTAGGGTTTTTAACCATCCTTGTGCATCCAATAAGTTCATTTGTGTCATTGGATGAACATTTAGGACATTTTCGTCGTCCCTAGGTTTATTCTAGTCCAATTAGGGTTTTTAACCATCCTTGTGCATCCAATAAGTTCATTTGTGTCATTGGATGAACATTTAGGACATTTTCGTCGTCCCTAGGTTTATTCTAGTCCAATTAGGGTTTTTAACCATCCTTGTGCATCCAATAAGTTCATTTGTGTCATTGGATGAACATTTAGGACATTTTCGTCGTCCCTAGGTTTATTCTAGTCCAATTAGGGTTTTTAACCAATCTTGTGCATCCAATAGGTATGTTTGTGTCATTGGATGAATATTTAGGTCATTTTCATCCTCCATAGACTTATTCTAGTCCAACTAGGGTTTCTAACCAATCTTGTGCATCCAATAGGTGTGGTTGTGTCATTGGATGAACATTTAGGTCATTTTCGTCCTCCCTAGTCTTATTATTGTCCAATAAGGGTTTTTAACCAATCTTGTGCATCCCAAAGGTGTGTTTGTGTCATTGGATGAACATTTAGGTTATTTTCATCCTCCATAGACTTATTCTTGTCCAACTAGGGTTTTTGAACCAATCTGGTGCATCCAATAGGTGTGTTTGTGTCATTGGATGAACATTTAGGTCATTTTCGTCGTCCCTAGGCTAATTCTTGTTCAATTAGGGTTTTTAACCATCCTTGTGCATCCAATAAGTTCATTTGTGTAATGGGATTCACATTTAGGTCATTTTCGTCCACCTTATGCTCATTCTTGTCCAGTTAGGGTTTTTAACCATTCTTATGCATCCAATTAGTTCATTTGTGTCATGGGATTGACATTTAGGTCATTTTCTTCCTCCCTAGGCTTATTCTTGTCCAATTTGGGTTTTTAACCAATCTTGTGCATCTAAATAGGTGTCTTTGTGTCATTGGATGAACATTTAGGTAATTTTCGTCCTCCGTTGGTTTATTCTCGTCCAATTAGGGTTTTTAAACAATATTGTGCATCAAATAGGTGTGTTTGTGTCATTGGATGAACATTTAGGTTATTTTCGTCTTCCCTAGGTTTTTTCTAGTCCAATTAGGGTTTTTAACCAATCTTGTGCATCCA
>NW_027335748.1:0-1447 GCF_000331145.2 Cicer arietinum
TCATCCAATGACACAAACACACCTATTCGATGCACAAGATTGATTAAAATCCTTAACTGGACATGAATTAACCTAGGGAGAATGAAAATGACCTAAATATTCAACCAATGACACAAACAAACCTATAGGATGCACAAAATTGGTTAAAAACCCTAATTGGACAAGAATTAGCCTAGGGATGACGAAAATGACCTAAATGTTCATCCAATGACACAAACAAACCTATAGGATGCACAAAATTGGTTAAAAACCCTAATTGGACAAGAATTAGCCTAGGGATGACGAAAATGACCTAAATGTTCATCCAATGACACAAACAAACCTATAGGATGCACAAAATTGGTTAAAAACCCTAATTGGACAAGAATTAGCCTAGGGATGACGAAAATGACCTAAATGTTCATCCAATGACACAAACAAACCTATAGGATGCACAAAATTGGTTAAAAACCCTAATTGGACAAGAATTAGCCTAGGGATGACGAAAATGACCTAAATGTTCATCCAATGACACAAACAAACCTATAGGATGCACAAAATTGGTTAAAAACCCTAATTGGACAAGAATTAGCCTAGGGATGACGAAAATGACCTAAATGTTCATCCAATGACACAAACAAACCTATTCGATGCACAAGATTGATTAAAAATCTTAATTGGACAAGAATAAACCTAGGGAGAACGAAAATGACCTAAATGTTCATGCAATGACACAAACAAACCTAATGGATGCACAAAATTGGTTAAAAACCCTAGTTGGACACGAATAAGCCTAGGGATGACGAAAATGACCTAAATGTTCATCCAATGACACAAACCCACCTATTGGATGCACAAGATTGATTAAAAACCCGAATTGGACAAGAATAAACCTAGGGAGAACGAAAATGACCTAAATGTTCATCCAATGACACAAACCCACCTATTGGATGCACAAGATTGATTAAAAACCCGAATTGGACAAGAATAAACCTAGGGAGAACGAAAATGACCTAAATGTTCATCCAATGACACAAACCCACCTATTGGATGCACAAGATTGATTAAAAACCCGAATTGGACAAGAATAAACCTAGGGAGAACGAAAATGACCTAAATGTTCATCCAATGACACAAACCCACCTATTGGATGCACAAGATTGATTAAAAACCCGAATTGGACAAGAATAAACCTAGGGAGAACGAAAATGACCTAAATGTTCATCCAATGACACAAACCCACCTATTGGATGCACAAAATTGGTCAAAAACCTTAATTGGAAAAGAAAAGGCCTAAGGAGGACGAAAATGACCTACATGTTCATCCGATGACACCAACAAACCTATTGGATGCACAAAATTGGTTAAAAACCCAAATTGGACAAGAATAAGCCAAGGTAGGACTAAAATGACCTAAATGTTCATCCTATGACACAAACACAACTATTGAATACACAAGATTCGTTAA
>NW_027335749.1:0-352 GCF_000331145.2 Cicer arietinum
TGCACAAGATTGGTTAAAAATCCTAATTGCACAAGAATAAGCATAGGGTGGACGAAAAGAACCAAAATTTTCATCCAATTACACAAAAGAACTTATTGGATGCACAAGATTCGTTAAAAACACTAATTGGACCTGAATAAGCATAGGGAGGACGAAAATAACCTAAATGTTCTTCCAATGACACAAACACACTTATTGGATGCACAAGATTAGTTAAAAACTCAAATTGGACTAGAATAAGCCTAAGGAGGACGAGAATCACCTAAATGTTCATCCAATGACACAAATGAACTTACTGGATGCACAAGATAGGTTAAAAACCCTAATTGGACAAGAATAACCCTAGAGAGGA
>NW_027335749.1:1290-1544 GCF_000331145.2 Cicer arietinum
ATTGGTTAAAAACCCTAATTGGACAAGAATAACCCTAGGGAGGACGAAAATGACCTAAATGTTCATCCAATTACACAAATGAACTTATTGGGTGCACAAGATTGGTTAAAAACCCTAATTGCACAAGAATAAGCATAGGGTGGACTAAAATGACCTAAATGTTCATCCAATTACACAAAAGAACTTATTGCACGCACAAGATATGTTAAAAACTCTAACTGTACAAGAATAAGCCTGGGGAGGACGAAAATGAC
>NW_027335750.1:0-585 GCF_000331145.2 Cicer arietinum
TAAGCAATTAACCAAGATGCATGCAAGTCAAATTACCAGATTTAAACAATATTACTTATCACATAATAGGTTTAACATGCATCTAATATTAATCACATATACAGATATTGCAAGATAGAAAATTAAAGGAGTTAAGGGTTAGAGATGATTGCACCAAGAATTTATACTGGTTCAGTTGTCAACTTGACAACCTACATCGAGTCCTGACAATCCAAACGGATTTCAGATTTTCTTCTCCAATAGAAAGAATCAATTACAGATTGTCCAGTTTCATCCCCGAAACCTATCTATCTTAATGATCTCTTTCCTATTGATCACCCTCTGATCCTTGTAGATACTCAGCAACCTATCACAGAATCAAAGTACAACTCTTTCTTGTTGAGCACTCTCACCCAAGAAAGTAGCCACCAGTTTCTAGCTGGCTTTCTATCAACCCTTTGATCCTTGTAGACACTCAGCAGTCTAACACAAAATCAAAGTACAACTCGTTCTTGTTGAGACCTCTCACCCAAGAAAGTAGCCACCAGTTTCTAGCTGGATTTCTAGCGTTCGTTTCGTTTCAAAGTATTGTTACAGACAGATTAA
>NW_027335750.1:1046-1519 GCF_000331145.2 Cicer arietinum
GATGTGCCAGTCGATTTGGTATTTGTTTTCTGAAAAGTTCTTACCTGGTGTTTAGTTCAATCGATTTCCCAATCGATTGCAACCAAACTTAACTTGATTGAAATTCCACACAATAGATTGTCCAATCGATTGTTTTAGTCAAGGCTTAAGTTCCTTTTGAAATTTTATTTAGGCAATCGATTTGCCAATCGATTTCCTGTGCCCTGTGACTTCCCAATCGATTTTCCAGTCGATTAGTTTCAATCAGTTTTCATTTTGTGATATGTACAATCGATTTGTCAATCGATTAACTTGTAAATCAGGTTGCCACTGACTTGTTCAATTTTCAATTCTAATTTAGTCAGTCGATTTCCCAATCGATTATACAATCACAAACATATACTTATCCTTACACCCTTGTCATGAAATCGATTTCCCAATCGATTTACTCAGTGAATAATCAACTTTTGTTGATTTCTTGTGTTCCAAGCAAT
>NW_027335750.1:1634-2053 GCF_000331145.2 Cicer arietinum
AATTAGGATTCAAAGGACTAAAGTTCAACAATCTCCCCCTTTTTGGCATAATTGACAATTCATACAATTGTAACTTGAGCATTTCAAAACAACATGCATAAGAGTATTATAAACTACATTATTAAGTATTATTAAGTATCAGAGCAAATCAACAGATTGTAAAAACAAAGCATATTATCAAGTTATAATTTTTTTCCCCCTTTGTCAGTTAAGTCAAAAAGGCAGAAAACAATTCATCCCCCTATGTTAAACAACATAAGCATTGGGGTTGAAATCATATGACATAGTATATCAGATCAATGAAATTCATAGCAATATATCAGAGCAATTACTGAGCATAACAGTTTGATTAAGATAACTGAATTCAAATTAAACAACATGTGCAGTGCATCAGATCAAACAACAGATATGCAACAGAG
>NW_027335750.1:2169-2718 GCF_000331145.2 Cicer arietinum
CAAAACAGCAAAACAGCAAAGCACCAAGACATCACAAATAAAGAACTTAAACACCTAATCTCCTAAAGTGGGCTGGTCCTCACTATCATCTAGGGGAGAGGTAGAGACCGCTGTATTAACCTCAGCTGGTGTCTCCTCACCGTGAGTCTCAGACCGATCTAGGGGATCTGGTTGTGGTTCTTCAGTTGCTTGTCGACCAATATCTGCTATGTCTTCAAAAGATAGCTTGAGGCCTAGGTGCGCTTGAATTGCAGCAACATCCTGAACAACTGACTTCAGGGATGTTTGGATAGATGTTAAAGTAGCTTCTATCCTTGCATTGGACTCTAGCAGTTTGGCATTGTGTGCCATTTGAGCTGCCATAAATTCCATCAATTTTGTAACATATGCAGGAGGCTCAGCTGCAGATTCAGAGGCTTGTGGAGGAGTTGGCTCAACATTTGGCATTGGCCTAATCCAAATGCCATTTACTTTCTTCAATTTCATCTGATTTACAATTGCTTCACCGAAGATGAGGGTTGTCTTAGCAGATTCTTCATTCACAAAAGA
>NW_027335750.1:3006-3940 GCF_000331145.2 Cicer arietinum
GGCAACATAATTTTACTTTGCGAAGCTTCTAGCATATGCCGTAGCACAATCCAGGTCCAACTCATCTGTAGCTCTTTGGATAATCCCCATAAAAGTAGAATATCAAGCTTCTGAACCACTGCGTGATTTCCTGATCGCGGTACAAGTATCCTTGTTATTGTATACATAAGCATTCGTTGCTGTACTTTCATCTGTCCAATTGGCAATGAGATGGTTTCAACAAAACCATCAACCATGATATCTTTCACTGCCGTGTGCCTGTCCAGTGATGCTTCCCAACCTTCGTCAGCTGCATCCGCATCAGAACTGCCATCTAAAGATGTTCCGTGGAATGGCAATCCTGTCAGTTCAGCAAAATCTTCAAAGGTCATTGATAACCTTTTACCTTTAATCTGAGTCTTGAATCCCTTATCAGTGAGCTTGAAGTTTGCGTAAAACTCCCTTATCAGTTTTGGATAACTGTCCAAAGTAGATGAAAGAAAACCTTCAAGACCATGAAATCTCAAATGATCTTGGAATGTGAAGCCCTCTGTATCGAAGTAGGCAAAATCCAGGGTTCTGCCCTCATGGATTTTCCTTTTCAGAAAATCTGCTGGAATGGTGACTTCTGCATCCTTATCCTTAGGTGCAGGGGTTTTCTTAGGTGGGGGTGATATAACTGGCTTCTTTTTCTTCTGACAAATCTCTTTCATAGCATCAGCCAAGAGCTTCCCTGATGGTGGTTCCTTCCTTTTCTTAGATACTTCTTGATTTAGTGCAGGTTGCTTGCCCTTGTCCTTGGCAAGGATCTTATGCGTAGGAATTGAAATCCTTTTAGACACAGTAGGTGGAGGTGTAGGAGTTCCACTTGTTGAAGATGATGAAGGTGAAGGGGTATGGGTTTGGGTCTGTTTCACTCGAGCCATGTTTGTAGATTGAAGAGATGAGTGAAGAT
>NW_027335750.1:4028-5643 GCF_000331145.2 Cicer arietinum
GAGTGTAGATTGAATTTAGATATCAGTTGCAGAGACAGAGCAAAGAGGTGAATAGAGAAAAAAAGATAAATCTGGAGATAATCAGTGAAGAAATCGATTTAGACCTGTTCCTTTTTAAACCTTTGAACACGTAAATCGATTGCTCAATCGACTATGTTACCGTTTCTGGAAATCCTCAATCGATTTGGTAATAATGACCTTCAACGGCTAGTGAGAAATAGTCACAACGGTAATATTTCTAATCGATGTCCAAATCGATGTCCAAAGTTACTTAATCGATTCCCAAATCGATTGTCTAAACGTTGAATACTAAACTAGTCGATTTCCCAATCGACGCTCGGGCATATTTCAAAACACATCTCTGAATTTTGAATCCTGGGCTAAAACAATCGATTCCCATATCGATTATTTTAAACACAATAAAGAACAAACGTGAAATCGATTACCCAATCGATTTAAACAAAAAAAACTTTCTGATTAAATGCCATTGACTCTTTTCCTGTGTCATCAATACAACTTGGTTGACCAATCTTTCTTTATTTAATTGGTTTAGTAAAGATGTCATACATACTCTTAGCAATAGCAGTTTTTTGACCATGTTTGACATTTCTGGTTTGCATATACCCAATACCAGATCTGTTTTTATTTTTTCTTTTGACATGCATATTTGGTGTATATCCTAAACCAGATTTTTCATGAACATGTCTTTGATTGCTAAGTATGACATTTAGCTTATCTTTACTATTTGCAAAATTTAATAAATCAGATTTTAATGATGCAACAGTATTTTCAAGTTCAATGCACTTTGCAGATTTTTCCTGTGAATCCTTTTTCAGTTGTTCACATAAATTTTCAATTTCTTTATGTTCAATATTCATTTGTTCAAGCATTTTCTTTGTGCTTAACAACTGTTTTATGGAATTCACATAATCATCATGCAGTTCATTGAAAGCTTCTTGTAGCTCATCATATGTTGGATTAGATTGTGAACTAACCTCATTTTCTGATTCTGAATCGGTATTTGCCATGAGACACAAATTGACTTCTTCTTCATCCGAAGAGGCAGAGGATTGTTCGTTGTCACTCCATGCAATATATGCTCTTCTGGCTTTGTGAGCTGGCTCCTTGTCTTTAGTATTTGTAGTCCTATTTTTGTATTTCATCTTGTGACAGTCAGACTTGATATGACCAGTTTTACCACATTCATAGCATGTAATTGTCTTGTTTTCACTAGTCTTGGAGCTAGATGGCTTCCTGAATTTGTTGTCTTTCTTCTTCAGAAACTTCTTAAATTTCTTGACAAGTGACCCGATTTCAGTCTCTTTAGTTTCACTATTGGATTCATCTGAGCAGCTATCTAATTTAGTTTTCGATTGCTGGGCTTGAACCTTCAAGGATAATCCTTTCTTTTTCCCGATTTCCATTTCAGATTCGTCCAGCCGATGTAGTTCCATTTCATGTTCCCTTAATTTTCCAAACAATGTTGCAGTTGTCATTTTTGCTAGATTTTTAGATTCAGCTATGGCTGTTATTTTGGGCTGCCATTCTCTGGTTAGACACCTCATAATTTTTCCAATCTGCTGTTCGTTGTCCACTTGCTTTCCCAATGCGTGAA
>NW_027335750.1:6258-6549 GCF_000331145.2 Cicer arietinum
TGGATGCACAAGATTGGTTAAAAACCATAATTGGACTAGAATAAACCTAGGGAGGACGAAAATGACCTAAATTTTCATCCAATGACACAAACACACCTAGTGGATGCACAAGATTGGTTAAAAACCATACTTGTTGAAGAATAAGCCAAGGGAGGACGAAAATGACCTAAATGTTCATCCAATGACACAAACAGACCTATTGGATGCACAAGATTGGATAAAAACCCAAATTAGACTAGAATAAACAAGGGAGGACGAAAATGACCTAAATGTTCATCCAATGACTCAAAA
>NW_027335751.1:0-243 GCF_000331145.2 Cicer arietinum
ATGCACAAGATTGGTTAAAAACCCTAATTGGACAAGAACAAGCCTAGGGAGGACGAATATGACATAAATGTTCATCCAATTAAACAAATGAACTTATTGGATTCACAAGATAGGTTAAAACCCCTAATTGGACAAGAATAAGCCTAGGGAGGACGAAAATGACCTAAATGTTCATCCAATTACACAAATGAACTTATTGGATGCACAAGATTGGTTAAAAACCGTAATTGCACAAGAATAAGC
>NW_027335751.1:303-739 GCF_000331145.2 Cicer arietinum
CCTAATTGGACAAGATAAGACTAGAGAGGACGAAAATGACCTAAATGTTCATCCAATGACACAAACGAACTTATTGGATGCACAAGATTGGTTAAAAACCCTAATTGGACAACAATAAGCCTAGGGAGGACGAAAATGACCTAAATGTTCATCCAATGACACAAACACACCTATTGGATGTACAAGATTGGTTAAAAACCCCAATTGGACAAAAATAAGCCTAGGGAGGAAGAAATTGACCTAAATGTTCATCCAATTACACAAAAGAACTTATTGGATGCATAAGAATGGTTAAAAATCCTAATTGGATAAGAATAAGCCTAGGGAGGACGAAAATGACCTAAATGTTCATCCAATGACAGAAATGAACTTATTGGATGCACAAGATTGGTTAAAAATCCTAATTGGACAAGAATAAGCCTAGGGAGGACGAAAA
>NW_027335751.1:874-1549 GCF_000331145.2 Cicer arietinum
GGTTAAAAACCCTAATTGGATTAGAATAAGGCTAGGGAGGACGAAAATGACCTAAATGTTCATCCAATTACACAGATGAACTTATAAGATGCACAAGATTGGTTAACAACCCTAATTGCACAAGAATAAGCCTAGGGTGGACGAAAATGACCTAAATGTTCATCCAATTACACAAAAGAATTTATCGGATGCACAAGATTGGTTAAAAACTCTAATTGGACAAGAATAAGCTTAGGGAGTACGAAAATGACCTAAATGTTCATCCAATGACACAAACAAACCAATTGGATGCACAACATTGGTTTAAAACCCTAATTGGACAAGAAGAAGCCTATGTAGGACGAAAATGACCTAAATGTTCATCCAATTACACAAATGAACTTATTGGATGCAAAAGATTGGTTAAAAACCATAATTGCACAAGAATAAGCCTAGGGTGAACGACAATGACCTAAATATTCATCCAATTAAACAAAAGAACTTATTGGATGCACAATATTGGTTAAAAACCCTAATTGGACAAGATAAGACTAGGGAGGACGAAAAAGACTTAAATGTTCATCCAATGCCACAAACACACCTATTGGATGCACAAGATTGGTTAAAACCCGGAATTGAACAAGAATAAGCCTAGGGAGGATGAAATTGACCTAAATGTTCATCCAATTACACAAA
>NW_027335752.1:0-1217 GCF_000331145.2 Cicer arietinum
ATCTATATGAATATGCGCTATACGTTTATGCCATAACCAAGTCTCATCTGAGTTAGATAACAAGCAGCTTATAGTACTTGGTAAAGAATTAAAATCTAACATATAAATGTTATTAATTCTGTCACCAACTAGCTTTATGTATTTGTCATCTTTATGCTCAATAATGCAAGATTGTGATGAAAAACTTACCTGAAAGCCTTTATCACATAGCTGGCTTATACTCAAGAATGCTTAGTGGATGTCAAGCACACCTGCAACACACAATCAGAATTTTTTTAGGTCCCCAATTTAAATTGGGTCCTGGATGGTTAGTGTCAAACACAGATTTCTTTGCTATCCAAACTTGCTTCCATCCTCTATTGGCTAATTTTTTAAATTTGCAATTTGACACAAAATGTCCCTTTCTGCAACAGAAATGACATTTGCCATCAAAGAATGAATGTTTGTTTGGTTTAGTAAAGATGTCATACAAACTCTTTGAAGTAGCAGATTTTTGACCATGTTTGACATTTCTGGTTTGCATATAACCAATACCATATCTATTTTTATTTCTTTTAACATGCATATTGGGTGTATATCCTAAACCAGATTTTTCATGAACATGTCTTTGATTGCTAAGTATGACATTCAGTTTATCTTTACTATTAGCAAACTTCAATAAATCAGATTTTAATGATGCAACATTATTTTCAAGTTCAATGCATTTTGCAGATTTGTCATGTGAATCCTTTTTCAGTTGTTCACATAAATTTTCAATTTCTTTATGGTCATTTTTCATTTGTTCAAGCATTTTCTTTGTGCTTCACAACTGTTTTATGGAATTCACATAATCATCATGCAATTCATTAAAAGCTTCTTGTAGCTCATCATAAGTTGGATTAGATTGTGAACTAACCTCATTTTCTGATTCTGAGTCGGTATTTGCCATGAGACACAGATTCGCTTCTTCTTCATCCGAAGAGGCAGAGGATTCTTCGTTGTCGTTCCATGCAACCTAAGCTTTTCTGGTTTTGGTGATTGGTTCCTTGCCTTTTGGTTTTGTAGCTCTATTTTTGTTCTGCAATTTGTAGCATTCTGACTTTATGTGACCAGTTTTACCACATTCATAGCATGTAATTGTCTTGTTGTCACTAGTCTTAGAGCTGGATGGCTTTCTGAATTTGTTGTCTTTCTTCTTCAGAAATTTCTTAAATTTCTTGACAAGCAGTCCGATTTCT
>NW_027335752.1:1366-1663 GCF_000331145.2 Cicer arietinum
AAATAGTGTTGCAGTGGTCATTTTTGCCAGATCTTTCGATTCAGCAATAGCAGTTATTTTGGGCTGCCATTCTCTGGTTAGACACCTCATGATCTTTTCGATCTGCTGTTCATTCTCCACCTGTTTTCCCAGGGCATGAAGGTTGTTTATAACGTGTGTAAACCTCGTTTGTAGATCACTTATAGATTCATTTTTCTAAATGCTGAACAATTCGTATTCGTGCATAAGTGTATCTACGCGAGCTCTTTTCACGTCTGTGGTGCCTTCATGTGTTTCTTGAAGAATGTCCCACATTTC
>NW_027335753.1:0-2942 GCF_000331145.2 Cicer arietinum
TAACCAATATTGTGCTTCCAATAAGTTTATTTGTGTCATTGGATTAACATTTAAGTCATTTTCTTCCTTGCTAGGCTTATTCTTGTCTAATTAGGGTTTTGAACCAATCTTGTGCTGCCAATAAGTTCATTTGTGTCATTGGATTAACGTTTAGGACATTTTCGTCCTCCCTAGGATTATTCTTGTCCAATTAGGGTTTTTAACCAATCTTGTGCATCCAATAAGTTCATTTGTGTCATTGGATTGACGTTTAGGTCATTATTGTCATCCCTAGGCTTATTCTTGTCCAATTAGGGTTTTTAACCAATCTTGTTCATCCAATAAGTTCTTTTGTGTCATTGGATTAGCATTTTGGTCATTTTTCTCCTCGCTAGGCTTATTCTTGTCCAATTAGGATTTTTAACCAATCTTGTGCATCCAATAGGTGTGTTTGTGTCATTGGATGAAAATTTAGGTCATTTTCGTCCTCCCTAGGCTTATTCTTGTCCAATTAGGATTTTTAACCAATCTTGTGCATCCAATAGGTGTGTTTGTGTCATTGGCTGAAAATTTAGGTCATTTTCGTCCTCCCTAGGCTTATTCTTGTCCAATTAGGATTTTTAACCAATCTTGTGCATCCAATAAGTTCATTTGTGTCATTGGATTTACATTTAGGTCATTTTCATCCTCCCTAGGCTTTTTCTTGTGCAATTAGTGTTTTTAACCAAACTTATGCATCCAATAAGTTCATTTCTGTCATTGGATTAACATTTAAGTCATTTTCGTCCCCGCTAGGCTAATTCTTGTCTAATTAGGGTTTTTACCCAATCTTGTGCTTCCAATGAGTTCATTTGTGTCATTGGATTAACATTTAGAATATTTTCGTCCTCCCTAGGCTTATACTTGTCCAATTAGGGTTTTTAACCAATCTTGTGCATCCAATAAGTTCATTTGTGTCATTGGATTTACATTTAGGTCAATTTCATCCTCCCTAGGCTTTTTCTTGTCCAACTAGGGTTTTTAACCAAACTTGTGAATCCAATAAATTCATTTCTGTCATTGGATTAACATTTAAGTCATTTTCGTCCCCGCTAGGCTAATTCTTGTCTAATTAGGCTTTTTACCCAATCTTGTGCTTCCAATGAGTTCATTTGTGTCATTGGATTAACATTTAGAATATTTTCATCCTCCCTAGGCTTATTCTTGTCCAATTAGGGTTTTTAACCAATCTTGTGCATCCAATAAGTTCATTTGTGTCATTGGATTAACATTTTGGTCATTTTCGTCCTCGCTAGGCTTATTCTTGTCCAATTAGGGTTTTTAACCAATCTTGTGCATCCAATAAGTTCATTTGTGTCATTGGATTAACATTTTGGTCATTTTCGTCCTCGCTAGGCTTATTCTTGTCCAATTAGGGTTTTTAACCAATCTTGTGCATCCAATAAGTTCATTTGTGTCATTGGATTAACATTTTGGTCATTTTCGTCCTCGCTAGGCTTATTCTTGTCCAATTAGGGTTTTTAACCAATCTTGTGCATCCACTAAGTTCATTTGTGTCATTGGATTAACATTTTGGTCATTTTCGTCCTCGCTAGGCTTATTCTTGTCCAATTAGGGTTTTTAACAAATCTTGTGCATCCAATAAGTTCATTTTTGTCATTGGATTTACATTTAGGTCATTTTCACCCTACCTAGATTTATTCTTGTCCAATTAGGGTTTTTAACCAATCTTGTGCATCCAATAAGTTCATTTGTGTCATTGGATTAACATTTAGGACATTTTCGTCCTCCCTAGGCTTATACTTGTCCAATTAGGGTTTTTAACCAATCTTGTGCATCCAATAAGTTCATTTGTGTCATTGGATTAACATTTAGGACATTTTCGTCCTCCCTAGGCTTATACTTGTCCAATTAGGGTTTTTAACCAATCTTGTGCATCCAATAAGTTCATTTGTGTCATTGGATTAACATTTAGGACATTTTCGTCCTCCCTAGGCTTATACTTGTCCAATTAGGGTTTTTAACCAATCTTGTGCATCCAATAAGTTCATTTGTGTCATTGGATTAACATTTAGGACATTTTCGTCCTCCCTAGGCTTATACTTGTCCAATTAGGGTTTTTAACCAATCTTGTGCATCCAATAAGTTCATTTGTGTCATTGGATTAACATTTAGGACATTTTCGTCCTCCCTAGGCTTATACTTGTCCAATTAGGGTTTTTAACCAATCTTGTGCATCCAATAAGTTCATTTGTGTCATTGGATTAACATTTAGGACATTTTCGTCCTCCCTAGGCTTATACTTGTCCAATTAGGGTTTTTAACCAATCTTGTGCATCCAATAAGTTCATTTGTGTCATTGGATTAACATTTAGGACATTTTCGTCCTCCCTAGGCTTATACTTGTCCAATTAGGGTTTTTAACCAATCTTGTGCATCCAATAAGTTCATTTGTGTCATTGGATTAACATTTAGGACATTTTCGTCCTCCCTAGGCTTATACTTGTCCAATTAGGGTTTTTAACCAATCTTGTGCATCCAATAAGTTCATTTGTGTCATTGGATTAACATTTAGGACATTTTCGTCCTCCCTAGGCTTATACTTGTCTAATTAGGGTTTTTAACCAATCTTGTGCATCCAATAGGTGTGTTTGTGTTATTGGATGAACATTTAAGTCATTTTCGTCCTTGCTATGCATATTCTTGTCTAATTAGGGTTTTTAACCAATCTTGTGCTTCCAATAAATTCATTTATGTCATTGGATTAACATTTAGTACATTTTTGTCCTCCCTAGGCTTATTCTTGTCTAATTAGGGTTTTTAACCAATCTTGTGCATCCAATAGGTGTGTTTGTGTCATTGGATTAACATTTTGGTCATTTTCCTCCTTGCTAGGCTTATTCTTGTCCAATTAGGGTTTTTAACCAATCTTGTGCATCCAATAGGTGTGTTTGAGTCATTGG
>NW_027335753.1:3130-4835 GCF_000331145.2 Cicer arietinum
TAACATTTAGGTCATTTTTGTCCTCCCTAGGCTTATTCTTGTTCAATTAGGGTTTTTAACTAATGTTGTGCATCCAATAGGTATGTTTGTGTCATTGGATTAATATTTAGGTCATTTTTGTCCTCCCTAGGCCTATTCTTGTCCAGTTAAGGTTTTTAACCCATCTTGTGCATCAAATAGGTGTGTTTGTGTAATTTGATGATTATTTATGTGATTTTCGTCCTCTGTAGGTTTTATTCTTGTCCGCTTAGGGTTTTTATTCTAATAAGTTCATTTGTGTCATTGGACTAACATTTATGCAATTCTGGTCCTCCTTAGGCTTATTCTTGTCTAATTAGGTTTAAAACCAATCTTGTGCTTCCAATAAGTTCATTTGCGTCATTGGATTAACATTTAGGACATTTTCGTCCTCCCTAGGCTTATTCTTGTCCAATTAGGGGTTTTAACCAATCTTGTGCATCTAATAAGTTCATTTGTGTCATTGGATTAACATTTAGGATATTTTCGTCCTCCCTAGGCTTATTCTTGTCCAATTAGGGGTTTTAACCAATCTTGTGCATCTAATAAGTTCATTTGTGTCATTGGATTAACATTTAGGATATTTTCGTCCTCCCTAGGCTTATTCTTGTCCAATTAGGGGTTTTAACCAATCTTGTGCATCTAATAAGTTCATTTGTGTCATTGGATTAACATTTAGGATATTTTCGTCCTCCCTAGGCTTATTCTTGTCCAATTAGGGGTTTTAACCAATCTTGTGCATCTAATAAGTTCATTTGTGTCATTGGATTAACATTTAGGATATTTTCGTCCTCCCTAGGCTTATTCTTGTCCAATTAGGGGTTTTAACCAATCTTGTGCATCTAATAAGTTCATTTGTGTCATTGGATTAACATTTAGGATATTTTCGTCCTCCCTAGGCTTATTCTTGTCCAATTAGGGGTTTTAACCAATCTTGTGCATCTAATAAGTTCATTTGTGTCATTGGATTAACATTTAGGATATTTTCGTCCTCCCTAGGCTTATTCTTGTCCAATTAGGGGTTTTAACCAATCTTGTGCATCTAATAAGTTCATTTGTGTCATTGGATTAACATTTAGGATATTTTCGTCCTCCCTAGGCTTATTCTTGTCCAATTAGGGGTTTTAACCAATCTTGTGCATCTAATAAGTTCATTTGTGTCATTGGATTAACATTTAGGATATTTTCGTCCTCCCTAGGCTTATTCTTGTCCAATTAGGGGTTTTAACCAATCTTGTGCATCTAATAAGTTCATTTGTGTCATTGGATTAACATTTTGGATATTTTCGTCCTCCCTAGGCTTATTCTTGTCCAATTAGGGTTTTCAACCAATCTTGTGCATCCAATAAGTTCATTTGTGTCATTGGATTTACATTTAGGTCAATTCTTTTTCTTGTCCAATTAGGGTTTTTAACCAAACTTGTGCATCCAATAAGTTCATTTATGTCATTGGATTAACATTTAAGTCATTTTCGTCCTCGCTAGGCTAATTCTTGTCTAATTAGGGTTTTTAACCAATCTTGTGCTTCCAATAAGTTCATTTGTGTCATTGGATTAACATTTAGGATATTTTCGTCCTCCCTAGGCTTATTCTTGTCCAATTAGGGTTTTTAACCAATCTTGTGCATCCAATAAGTTCATTTGTGTCATTGCATTAAGATTTTGGTCATTGTCGTCCTCGTTAGGC
>NW_027335753.1:5434-6980 GCF_000331145.2 Cicer arietinum
TTATTCTTGTCCAATTAGGGTTTTTAACCAATCTTGTGCATCCAATAAGTTCATTTTTGTCATTGGATTTACATTTAGGTCATTTTCATCCTACCTAGGTTTATTCTTGTCCAATTAGGGTTTTTAACCAATCTTGTGCATCCAATAAGTTCATTTGTGTCATTGGATTTACATTTTAGTCAATTTCATCCTCCCTAGGCTTTTTCTTGTCCAATTAGGGTTTTTAACCAAACTTGTGCATCCAATAAGTTCATTTGTGTCATTGGATTAACATTTAAGTCATTTTCGTCCTCGCTAGGCTTATTCTTGTCTAATTAGGGTTTTTAACCAATCTTGTGCATCCAATAGGTGTGTTTGTGTCATTGGATGAACATTTAGGTCATTTTCGTCCTCTCTAGGCTTATTCTTGTCCAATTAGGGTTTTTAACCAATCTTGTGCATCCAATAGGTGTGTTTGTGTCATTGGATGAACATTTAGGTCATTTTCGTCCTCTCTAGGCTTATTCTTGTCCAATTAGGGTTTTTAACCAATCTTGTGCATCCAATAGGTGTGTTTGTGTCATTGGATGAACATTTAGGTCATTTTCGTCCTCTCTAGGCTTATTCTTGTCCAATTAGGGTTTTTAACCAATCTTGTGCATCCAATAGGTGTGTTTGTGTCATTGGATGAACATTTAGGTCATTTTCGTCCTCTCTAGGCTTATTCTTGTCCAATTAGGGTTTTTAACCAATCTTGTGCATCCAATAGGTGTGTTTGTGTCATTGGATGAACATTTAGGTCATTTTCGTCCTCTCTAGGCTTATTCTTGTCCAATTAGGGTTTTTAACCAATCTTGTGCATCCAATAGGTGTGTTTGTGTCATTGGATGAACATTTAGGTCATTTTCGTCCTCTCTAGGCTTATTCTTGTCCAATTAGGGTTTTTAACCAATCTTGTGCATCCAATAGGTGTGTTTGTGTCATTGGATGAACATTTAGGTCATTTTCGTCCTCCCTAGGCTTATTCTTGTCTAATTAGGGTTTTTAACCAATCTTGTGCAACCAATAGGTGCGTTTGTGTCATTGGATTAACATTTTGGTCATTTTCCTCCTCGCTAGTTTTATTCTTGTCCAACTAGGGTTTTTAACCAATCTTGTGCATCCAATAAGGTAATTTGTGTCATTGAATGAACATTTAGGTCATTTTCGTCCTCTCTAGGCTTATTCTTGTCCAATTAGGGTTTTTAACCAATCTTGTGCATCCAATAAGGTAATTTGTGTCATTGAATGAACATTTAGGTCATTTTCGTCCTCCCTAGGCTTATTTTTGTCCAATTAGGGTTTTTAACCAATCTTGTGAATCCAATAAGGTAATTTGTGTCATTGAATGAACATTTAGGTCATTTTCGTCCTTCCTAGGCTTTTTCTTGTCTAATTAGGGTTTTTAACCAATCTTGTGCATCCAATAAGTTCATTTGTGTCATTGGATTAACATTTACGACATTTTCGTCCTCCCTAGGCTTATACTTGTCCAATTAGGGTTTTTAACCAATCTTGTGCATCCAAT
>NW_027335753.1:7040-7633 GCF_000331145.2 Cicer arietinum
CTAATGTTGTGTATCCAATAGGTATGTTTGTGTCATTGGATTAATATTTAGGTCATTTTTGTCCTCCCTAGGCCTATTCTTGTCCAGTTAAGGTTTTTAACCCATCTTGTGCATCCAATTGGTGTGTTTGTGTAATTTGATGATTATTTATGTGATTTTCGTCCTCTGTAGGCTTATTCTTGTCCAATTAGGGTTTTTAACAAAACTTGTGCATCTAATAAGTTCATTTGTGTCATTGGATTAACATTTATGTAATTTTCGTCCTCCTTAGGCTTATTCTTGTCTAATTAGGGTTTATAACCATTCTTGTGCTTCCAATAAGTTCATTTGCGTCATTGGATTAACATTTAGGACATTTTCGTCGTCCTTATGCTTATTCTTGTCCAATTAGGGTTTTTAACCAATCTTGTGCATCTAGTAAGTTCATTTGTGTCATTGGATTTACATTTAGGTCATTTTCATCCTCCCTAGGCTTTTTCTTGTCCAATTAGGGTTTTTAACCAATCTTGTGCATCCAATAAGGTAATTTTTGTCATTGAATGAACATTTAGGTCATTTTCGTCCTCCCTAGGCTTATTCTTGTCTAATTAGGG
>NW_027335754.1:0-943 GCF_000331145.2 Cicer arietinum
GTCCAATTAGGGTTTTTAACCAATCTTGTGCATCCAACAGGTGTGTTTGTGTCATTGGATGGAGATTTCGGTCATTTTCGTCCTCCTTAGACTTATTCTTGTCTAATTAGGGTTTTTAACCAATCTTGTGCATAAAATAAGTTCATTTGTGTCATTGGATGAACATTTCGGTCATTTTCGTCCCCCCTAGGCTTATTCTTGTCCAATTAGGGTTTTTAACCAATCTTGTGCATCCAATAGGTGTGTTTGTGTCATTGGATGAACATTTTTTTAGGTCATTTTCGTCCTCCCTAGGCTTATTCTTGTCCAATTAGGGTTTTTAACCAATCTTCGCATCCAATAAGTTCATTTGTGTCATTGGAGGAACATTTATGTCATTTTCGTCCTCCCTAGGGTTATTCTTGTCCAATTAGGGTTTTTAACCAATCTTGTGCATCCAAAAAGTTCATTTGTGTCATTGGATTAACATTTTTGTCATTTTCGTCCTCCCTAGCCTTATTCTTGTCCAATTAGTGTTGTTAACCAATCTTGTGCATCCAATATGTTCATTTATGTCATTGGATTAACATTTAGGACATTTTCGTTCTCCCTAGGTTTATTCAAGTCCAATTTGGGTTTTTAACCAATCTTGTGCATCCAATAGGTGTGTTTGTGTCATTGGATGAACATTTAGGTCATTTTCGTCCTCCTTAGGTTTATTCCAGTCCTATTAGGGTTTTTAACCATTCTTGTGCATCCAAAATGTGTGTTTGTTTCATTGGATGAACATTTAGGTCATTTTTATCCTCCCTATACTTATTCTTGTCCAATTAGTGTTTTTAACCAATCTTGTGCATGCAATAAGTTCGTTTGTGTCATTGGATTAGCATTTAGGTCACTTTCGTCCTCCCTAGGCTTATTCTTGTCCAATTAGGGTTTTTAACCAATCTTGTGCATCCAATAG
>NW_027335755.1:0-1422 GCF_000331145.2 Cicer arietinum
TTAACCAATCTTGTGCATCAAATAGGTGTGTTTGTGTCATTGGATGAACATTTAGCTCATTTTGGTCCTCCCTTGGCTTACTCTTGTCCAATTAGGGTTTTTAAGTAATCTTTTGCTTCCAATAAGTTCATTTGTGTCATTGGATAAACATTTAGGTCATTTTCATCCTTCATATGCTTATTCTTGTCCAATTAGGGTTTTTAAGTAATCTTATGCTTCCACTAAGTTCATTTGTGTCATGGGATTAGCATTTACGTCATTTTCGTCCTCCCTTGGCTTATTCTTGTCCAACTAGGGTTTTAAACCAATCTTGTGCATCCAATAGGTGTGTTTGTGTCATTGGATAAACATTTAGGGCATTTTCGTCTTCCCTTGGCTTATTCTTGTCCAACTAGGGTTTTAAACCAATCTTGTGCATCCAATAGGTGTGTTTGTGTCATTGGATAAACATTTAGGGCATTTTCGTCTTCCCTTGGCTTATTCTTGTCCAACTAGGGTTTTAAACCAATCTTGTGCATCCAATAGGTGTGTTTGTGTCATTGGATAAACATTTAGGGCATTTTCGTCTTCCCTTGGCTTATTCTTGTCCAACTAGGGTTTTAAACCAATCTTGTGCATCCAATAGGTGTGTTTGTGTCATTGGATAAACATTTAGGGCATTTTCGTCTTCCCTTGGCTTATTCTTGTCCAATTAGGGTTTTTAACCAATCTTATGCATCCAATAGGTGTGTTTGTGTCATTGGATGTACATCTACGTCATTTTCATCCTCCATAGACTTATTCTAGTTCAACTATGGTTTTAAACCAATCTTGTGCATCCAATAGGTGTGTTTGTGTCATTGGATGAACATTTAGGTCATTTTCGTCCTCCCTTTGCTTACTCTTGTCCAATTAGCGTTTTTAACCAATCTTGTGCATCCAATAAGTTCATTTGTGTCATTGGATGAACATTTAAGTCATTTTGGTCCTCCATAGGTTTATTCAAGTCCAATTAGGGTTTTTAACCAATCTTGTGCATCCAATAGGTGTGTTTGTGTCATTGGATGAACATTTAGGTAATTTTTCGTCCTCCCTTGGCTTATTCTTGTCCAATTAGGGTTTTTAACCAATCTTGTGCATCCAATAGGTGTGTTTGTGTCATTGGATGAACATCTTTGTCATTTTCATCCTCCCTAAACTTATTGTAGTCCAACTAGGGTTTTGAATCAATCTTGTGCATCCAATAGGTGTGTTTGTGTCATTGGATGTTTGTGTCATTTTCGTCCTCCCTTGGCTTATTGTTGTCCAATAAAGGTTTTTAACTAATCTTGTGCATCCAATAAGTTCATTTGTGTCATTGGATGAACATTTAGGTCATTTTCGTCCTCCATAGGCTTATTCTTGTCCAATTATGGTTTTTAACAAATCTTGTGCATCCAATAG
>NW_027335755.1:1604-3122 GCF_000331145.2 Cicer arietinum
ATAGGTGTGTTTGTGTCATTGGATGAACATTTAGATCATTTTTGTTCTCCCTTGGCTTATTCTTGTCCAATTAGGGTTTTTACCCAATGTTGTGCATCGAATAAGTTCATTTGTGTCATTGGATGAACATTTAGGTCATTTTCGTCCTCCCTAGGTTTATTCTAGTCCAATTAGGGCTTTTAACCAATCTTGTGCATACAATAGGTGTGTTTGTGTCAGTGGATGAACATTTAGGTTATTTTCGTCCTCCCTTGGCTTATTCTTGTCCAATTAGGGTTTTTAACCAATCTTGTGCATCCAATAAGTTCATTTGTGTCATTGGATGAACATTTATGTAATTTTCGTCCTCCCTTGGCTTATTCTTGTCCAATTATCGTTTTTAACCAATCTTGTGCATCCAATAGATGTGTTTGTGACATTGGATGAACATCTAGTTCATTTTCGTCCTTCCTTGGATTATTCTTGTCCAATTAGGTTTTTTACCCAATCTTGTGCATCGAATAAGTTCATTTGTGTCATTGGATGAACATTTAGGTCATTTTCGTCCTCCCTAGGTTTATTCTAGTCCAATTAGGGCTTTTAACCAATCTTGTGCATCCAATAGGTGTGTTTGTGTCATTGGATGAACATCTAGTTCATTTTCGTCCTCCCTTGGCTTATTCTTGTCAATTAGGGTTTTTAGCCAATCTTGTGCATCCAATAAGTTCATTTGTGTCAATGGATGAACATTTAAGTCATTTTCGTCCTCCATAGGATTATTCAAGTCCAATTAGGGGTTTTAACCAATCTTAAGCATCCAAATGGTGTGTTTGTGTCGCTGGATAAACATTTAGGGCATTTTCGTCTTCTATTGGCTTATTCTTGTCCAACTAGGGTATTAAACCAATCTTTTGCATCCAATAGGTGTGTTTGTGTCATTGGATGAACATTTAGGTAATTTTCGTCCTCCCTTGGTTTATTTTTGTCCAATTATGGTTTTTAACCAATCTTGTGCATCCAATGTCATTGGATGAACATTTAGGTCATTTTCGTCCTCCTTAGGCTTATTCTTGTGCAATTAGGATTTTTAACCAATCTTGTGCATCCAATAGGTGTGTTTGTGTCATTGGATGTACATCTACGTCATTTTCATCCTCCCTAGACTTATTCTAGTCCAACTATGGTTTTAAACCAATCTTGTGCATCCAATAGGTGTGTTTGTGTCATTGGATGAACATTTAGGTCATTTTCGTCTTCGACTTACTCTTTTCCAATTAGGGTTTTTAACCAATCTTGTGGATCCAATAAGTTCATTTGTGTCATTGGATGAACATTTAAGTCATTTTAGTCATCCATAGGTTTATTCACGTCCAATTAGGGTTTTTAACCAATCTTGTGCATCCAATAGGTGTGTTTCTGTCATTGGATGAACATTTAGGTCATTTTCGTCCTCCCTTGGCTTATTGTTGTCCAATAAGAGTTTTTAACTAATCTTGTGCATCCAATAAATTCATTTGTGTCATTGGATGAACATTTAGG
>NW_027335756.1:0-1095 GCF_000331145.2 Cicer arietinum
GGTCTCCCGGTCCTCGATTTCATCTCGTCTTTTCAGGCGATTATCGTTTTACCCGACAAAAATTCGTATTTTCGGACAAGATGAGGGCTAGTTTTTGAAATTTGAAGCAGAACCGGAAATTCAGTTATTAATTTAGGAGAAGAATGCTACAAGAATCTTCTTCTCCTTGATTTCTTCTTCACCTCGACAAAAATGGACCAAAATCTGTATTTTCAGACCAGACGATAGCTAGTGTTTGATATCTCCCGCGGAACCCGAAACACATTTATAAATTTTGGAGAAGAATGCTATAAGGGTCTCTCGGTCCTCGATTTCATCTAGACTTTACAGGCGATTTTCGTACCCCTCGACAAAAATGGATTAAAATGGGTATTTTTGGACCAAACTATGGCTAGTGTTTGAAATCTAGCATTGAACTCGAAACACAGTTATAAATTTTGGAGAAAAATGATATAAGGGACTCTCGGTCCTAGATTTCTTCTGGACTTTTCTGGCTACTTTCATACTATCCAACTAAAATGGACCAAAATCCGTATTTTTGAACAAGACGATTGTCTGTATTTGAAGTCTGACGCGGAACCCGAAACACAGTTATAAATTTAGAAGAAAAATGCTATAAGGGTCCCTCGGTGCTCGATCTCATCTAGACTTTTCGGGCGATTTTCCGTATTTTTGAACAAGACCATGGCTAATTTTTGAAATCTGACGCTGAATCCGAAACACAGTTTTAAATTTAGAAGAAGAATCTAATCAGAGTCTCCAAGTCCTCGATTTTATCTAAACCTTTCGGGCAATTTTCTTACCCCTCGAAAAAAATGGACGGAAATCTACTATTAGGACTAGATGATGGCTAGTGTTTGAAATCTGATGCAGAATCACAAACACTGTTATAAATTTAGGAGAAGAATGTTTTAAGGGTCTCCCGATCCTCGATTTCATCTGGACTTTTCGGGGGATTTTCGTACCACTCGACGAAAATGGACCAAATTCCATATTTTCGGAAAGGACAATGGCTAGTGTTTGAAATCTGATGCGGAACCCAAAACACAGTTATAAAATTTGGAGAAGAATGCTATAAGGGTCTCTGGGTCCTCA
>NW_027335757.1:0-1867 GCF_000331145.2 Cicer arietinum
AACATGTGTAATCGATTTGCCAATCGATTATCGCGAGTCTTGTTTTTCTTTAATCTTGAAACTGTATACGCTAATCGATTTGCCAATCGATTCTTTTAAAGCACTTTTCAGAATAAATCGATTCACAAATACGCATAATCGATTTGGCCACAAACTGGGAAGTTACTGAGATATCAAAACAATGTTTCAATCGATTCCCAATCGATTGTGTTTCAAAAAGTTCTTTCAATCGATTTGCCAATCGATTGTGGTTAAGTCAGTAACTCAGCTATTTTAATGTTAGTCGATGTGCCAGTCGATTTGGTATTTGTTTTCTGAAAAGTTCTTACCTGGTGTTTAGTTCAATCGATTTCCCAATCGATTGCAACCAAACTTAACTTGATTGAAATTTCACACAATAGATTGTCCAATCGATTGTTTTAGTCAAGGCTTAAGTTCCTTTTGAAATTTTATTTAGGCAATCGATTTCCTAGTGCCCTGTGACTTCCCAATCGATTTGCCAGTCGATTAGTTTCAATCAGTTTTCATTTTGTGATATGTACAATCGATTTGTCAATCGATTAACTTGTAAATCAGGTTGTCACTGACTTGTTCAATTTTCAATTCTAATTTAGTCAGTCGATTTCCCAATCGATTATACAATCACAAACATATACTTATCCTTACACCCTTGTCATGAAATCGATTTCCCAATCGATTTAACCAATGAATAATCAACTTTTGTTGATTTCTTGTGTTCCAAGCAATATGTTCCAAGTGTGTAGGATTGGATTGTTGTTCCTGAAATCTTGCTCAATTAAAATATTTGATTTATCATGTGGTTTATGAACATTGTATGATTTGTTAATTATGTCAAAATTAGGATTCAAAGGACAAAAGTCCAACAATGTGGACGAAAATGACGTAAATGTTTATCCAATTACACAAAAGAACTTATTGGACGCACAAGATTGGTTAAAAACCCTAATTGGACAAGAATAAGCCTAGGGAAGACGAAAATGACCTAAATGTTCATTCAATTACACAAATGAACGTATTGGATGCACAACAATGGTTAAAAACCCAATTGGACAAGAATAAGCATAGGGAGGACGAAAATTACCTAAATGTTCATCCAATGACACAAATGAATTTATTGGATGCACAAGATAGGTTAAAAACCCTAATTGGACAATAATAAGTCTAGGGAGGACGAAACTGACCTAAATGTACATCCAATTACACAAATGAACGTATTGGATGCACAAGATTGGTTAAAAACCCTAATTCGACAAGAATAAGCCTAGGGTGGACGAAAATGACCTAAATGTTCATCCAATTACACTAATGAACTTATTGGATGCACAAGATTAGTTAGAAACCCTAATTGGACTAGAATAAACCTAGGGAGGACGAAAATGACCTAAATGTTCATCCAATTACACTAATGAACTTATTGGATGCACAAGATTAGTTAGAAACCCTAATTGGACTAGAATAAACCTAGGGAGGACGAAAATGACCTAAATGTTCATCCAATTACACTAATGAACTTATTGGATGCACAAGATTAGTTAGAAACCCTAATTGGACTAGAATAAACCTAGGGAGGACGAAAATGACCTAAATGTTCATCCAATTACACTAATGAACTTATTGGATGCACAAGATTAGTTAGAAACCCTAATTGGACAAGAATAAGCCTAGTGTGGACGAAAATGACCTAAATGTTCATCCAATTACACAAATGAACTTATTGGATTCCCCAGATTGGTTAAAAACCCTAATTGGACAAGAATAAGCATATGGAGGACGAAAACGACCAAAATGATCATCCAATGACACAAATCAACTTATTGGATGCACAAGATTGGTTAAAAACCCTAAT
>NW_027335758.1:0-297 GCF_000331145.2 Cicer arietinum
GTAGAGGTGATGAGGGTTCGTAAATTTGTTTTAAAAGTAAATTATATTTATTTGAAAGCGCCTATATTTTACAGCGCTTGTACAAAAAGCGCTGTAATAGGTAGTTAAATTTATTGAAAGCGCATGTATTTTACAGCGCTTGTAAAAAAAGCGCTGTAACAGGTAGTTCAAATATTTGAAAGCGCATGTATTTTACAGCGCTTGTACAAAAAGCGCTGTAATATGTAGTTAAGTTGAATGAAAGTGCATGTATTTTACAGCGCTTGTGAAAGAAGCGCTGTAAAATAATACGCGAAA
>NW_027335758.1:973-1576 GCF_000331145.2 Cicer arietinum
ATACAGGATTTTTAACAAATCTTGTGCATCCAATAAGTGTGTTTGTATCATTTGATTAATGTTTAGGTGATTTTAGTCATCCCTGGTTAATTATAGTACATTTAGGGTTTTTAATATAACTTGTGCATCCAACAAGAGCGTTTATGTCATTGAAAAAACATTTGGTCACTTTTGCCCTCCCTAGGCTTATTCTCGTCCATTTATGGTTTTAACCAAACATGTGCATTTCTCATCACATTTAGGTCATTTATGTCATCCTTCGATTTATGCTAGTCCATTTAGGATTTTTAACCAATCTTGTGCATCCAATAATTGTGTTTGTGTCATTGGATTAACAATTAGGACAATTTTGTCGTCCCTAGGATTATTTTAGTTCATTTTGGGTTTTTTTATCAATCTTGTGCATCCAATAATTGGGATTGTGTCATTGGATTAAAATTTAGATCATTTTGAATCTCCATTGGGTTATTCTAGTCCATTTAGGGTTTTAAACCAATCTTGTGTATCCAATAACCTCATCTCACCCCTTACCTCGACTACAGATTTCGTCCAATGAATCTGATCTTCTAACGAGTCGTTTCTTTGTCGATCGTCGTCTCTAAT
>NW_027335759.1:0-1157 GCF_000331145.2 Cicer arietinum
TATCGAAGGTTTTGCTAAGATTGTGGCTCCACTGACACAACTTACCAGAAAAGATCAATCGTTTGCATGAACGGAGAAGTGTGAAGAAAACTTCCAGTTACTAAAGAGAAAATTGACGACCTCACCTGTATTAGTATTACCGCAATCAGAAGAACCCTATGAACTTTATTGTGATGCATCTCACCAAGGGTTAGGATGTGTTCTGATGCAACACAAGAAAGCTGTGGCTTATGCCTCGAGACAATTGAAGATTCATGAGAGGAACTATCCTACTCATGATTTGGAGCTTGCCGCGGTTGTTTTTGCATTAAAGATCTGGAGGCATTATTTATATGGGTGCACGTTCACCGTGTTCAGCGACCATAAAAGCTTGAAATATTTGTTTGATCAGAAGGAATTGAACATGCGCCAGAGACGATGGATGGAGACTCTCAAGGACTTTGATTTCACACTGCAGTACCACCCTGGGAAGGCCAATGTAGTGGCTGATGCGTTGAGCAGAAGAAGTGTATCGGTGTCTTCAATAATTATGGCTAGACAACAAGAGTTGTGGGAAGCTTTTAGAGACCTGCACTTGAACGTAGAGTTTGCACCGGGAATTTTGAAATTCGGAATGATTAAGATCTCGAGTGGATTACTTGAAGACATTGCGAATTCTCAGGATGACGTCTTAATTCAAGAGAAGAGGAATCTAATAGTACAAGGGAAGACGACTGAGTTCAAGATTGGGGCAGATAATGTTTTGCGGTGTAATGGTAGGATTTGTGTACCAGAAATTACAGATATGCGGAAAACGATTTTAGAAGAGGCGCATAAGAGTAAGCTGAGTATTCATCCTGGAGCAACAAAGATGTATCAGGATTTGAGGCAGAATTATTGGTGGCCAGGAATGAAGAAACATGTGGCGGAATATGTATCCACTTGTCTAACTTGTCAGAAAGCGAAGGTGGAACATCAGCGACCTGCTGGAATGTTGCAACCTTTAGATATACCTGAATGGAAGTGGGACAGCATTTCCATGGATTTTATAACCGGATTACCAAAGACAAGGAGAAAGAATGATTCCATATGGGTGATAGTATGCCAAAGACAAGGAAGACTTCACAAGATCGTCAGAAGAGTTACGCGGACAAGCGTCGCAGACTTTTGGAATTCGA
>NW_027335760.1:0-298 GCF_000331145.2 Cicer arietinum
AACTTATGGGATGCACAAGATTGGTTAAAAACCCTTATTGGACAAGAATAAGCCTAGGGAGGATAAAATTGACCTAAATGTTCATCCAATGATACAAACACGTCTATTGGATGCACAAGATTGGTTAAAAACCCTAATTGGACAAGAATAAGCCTAGGGAGGACGAAAATGACCTAAATGTTCATCCAATGACACAAACACACCTATTGGATGCACAAGATTGGTTAAAAACCCTTCTTGGAAAAGAATAAGCCTAAGGAGGACGAAAATGACCAAAATGTTCATCCAATGACACAAA
>NW_027335760.1:313-767 GCF_000331145.2 Cicer arietinum
ACACAAATGAACTTATTGGATGCACTAGATTGGTTAAAAACCCAAATTGGACAAGAATAAGCCTAAGGAGGACGAAAATGACCTAAATGTTCATCCAATGACACAAACACACCTATTGGATGCACAAGATTGGTTAAAAACCCTTCTTGGAAAAGAATAAGCCTAAGGAGGACGAAAATGACCAAAATGTTCATCCAATGACACAAACACGCATATTGGATGCACAAGATTGGGTAAAAACCCTAATTGGACAAGAATAAGCCTTGGTAGGACGAAAATGACCTAAATGTTCATCCAATGACACAAATAAACTTATTGGATGCACAAGATTGGTTAAAAACCCTAATTGGACAAGAATAAGCTTAGGGAGGACGAAAATGACCTAAATGTTCATCCAATGACACAAATGAACTTATGGGATTCACAAGATTGGTTAAAAACCCTAATTGGACAA
>NW_027335760.1:787-1183 GCF_000331145.2 Cicer arietinum
ATGTTCATCCAATGACACAAATGAACTTATTGGATGCACAAGATTGGTTAAAAACCCTTATTGGAAAAGAATAAGCCTAGGGAGGACGAAAATTACATAAATGTTCATCCAATGACACAAATGAACTTATGGGATGCATAAGATTGGTTAAAAACCCTAATAGCACAAGAATAACCCTAGGGATGACGAAAATGACCTAAATGTTCATCCAATTACACAAATGAACTTATTGGATGCACAAGAATTGTTTGAAACCCTTGTTGGACAAGAATAAGCCTAGGGAGGACGAATATGACCTAAATGTTCGTCCGATGATACAAACACGTCTATTGGATGCACAAGATTGATTAAAAACCCTAATTGGACAAGAATCACCCTAGGGAGGACGAAAATGAC
>NW_027335761.1:0-588 GCF_000331145.2 Cicer arietinum
AAAAACCCTAATTGGACAAGAATCAGCCTAGGGAGGACGAAAATGACCTAAATGTTAATCCAGCGACACAAATTAACTTATTGGATGCACAAGATTTGTCAAAAACCCTAATTGGACAAGAATAAGTCTATCGAGGACGAAAATGACCTAAATGTTCATACGATAGCACAAACACACCTATTGGAAACACAACATTGGTTAAAAACCCTAATTGGACTAGAATAAACCTAGGGAGGACGAAAATGACCTAAATTTTAATCCAATGACACAAATGAACTTATTTGAAACACAAGATTGGTTAAAAACCATAATTGGACAAGAATAAGCCTAGGGAGGACGAAAATGACATAAATATTCATCTAGTGACACAAATGAACTTATTGCATGCACAAGATTGGTTAAAAACCCTAATTGGACAAGAATAAGTCTATCGAGGACGAAAATGACCTAAATGTTCATACGATAGCACAAACACACCTATTGGAAACACAAGATTGGTTAAAAACCCTAATTGGACTAGAATAAACCTAGGGAGGACGAAAATGACCTAAATTTTAATCAAATGACACAAATGAACTTATTTGAAAC
>NW_027335762.1:0-325 GCF_000331145.2 Cicer arietinum
ATGACCTAAATTTTCATCCAATTACACAAATGAACTTATTGGATGCACAAGATTGGTTAAAAGTCCTATTTGCACAAGAATAAGCCTATGGTGGACGAAAATGACCTAAATGTTCATCCAATGACACAAATGAACTTATGGGATGCACAAGATTGGTCAAAAATCCTAATTGGATAAGAAGAAGCCTTGGGAGGATGAAAATGACCTAAATGTTCATCCAATTACACAAATGAACTTATTGGATGCACAAGATTGTTTAAAAACCCTTATTGGAAAAGAATAAGCCTAGGGAGGAAGAATATGACCTCAATGTTCATCCAATTAC
>NW_027335763.1:0-1800 GCF_000331145.2 Cicer arietinum
CCAATCTTGTGCATCCAGTATGTTCATTTGTGTCATTGGATTAACATTTATGTCATTTTCGTCTTCCCTAAGTTTATTCTTGTCCAATTAGGATTTTTAACCAATCTTGTGCATCCTATAGGTGTGTTTGTGTCATTGGATGAACATTTAGGTCATTTTCGTCCTCCCTAGCCTTATTCTTGTCCAATTAGGGTTTTTAACCAACCTTGTGCATCCAATAGATGTGTTTGTGTCATTGGATGAACATTTAGGTCATTTTCGTCCTCCCTAGCCTTATTCTTGTCCAATTAGGGTTTTTAACCAACCTTGTGCATCCAATAGATGTGTTTGTGTCATTGGATGAACATTTAGGTCATTTTCGTCCTCCCTAGCCTTATTCTTGTCCAATTAGGGTTTTTAACCAACCTTGTGCATCCAATAGATGTGTTTGTGTCATTGGATGAACATTTAGGTCATTTTCGTCCTCCCTAGCCTTATTCTTGTCCAATTAGGGTTTTTAACCAACCTTGTGCATCCAATAGATGTGTTTGTGTCATTGGATGAACATTTAGGTCATTTTCGTCCTCCCTAGCCTTATTCTTGTCCAATTAGGGTTTTTAACCAACCTTGTGCATCCAATAGATGTGTTTGTGTCATTGGATGAACATTTAGGTCATTTTCGTCCTCCCTAGCCTTATTCTTGTCCAATTAGGGTTTTTAACCAACCTTGTGCATCCAATAGATGTGTTTGTGTCATTGGATGAACATTTAGGTCATTTTCGTCCTCCCTATACTTATTCCTGTCCAATTAGGTTTTTTAACCAATCTTGTGCATGCAATAGGTTCATTGGTGTCATTGGATTAACATTTAGGTCACTTTCGTCCTCCCTAGGCTTATTCTTGTCCAATTAGGGTTTTTAACCAATCTTGTGCATCCAATAAGTTCATTTGTGTCATAGGATGAACATTTAGGTCATTTTCGTCCTCCCTAGGCTTATTCTTGTCCAATTAGGGTTTTTAACCAATCTTGTGCATCCAATAAGTTCATTTGTGTCATAGGATGAACATTTAGGTCATTTTCGTCCTCCCTAGGCTTATTCTTGTCCAATTAGGGTTTTTAACCAATCTTGTGCATCCAATAAGTTCATTTGTGTCATAGGATGAACATTTAGGTCATTTTCGTCCTCCCTAGGCTTATTCTGGTCCAATTAAGGTTTTTAACTTGTCTTGTGCATCCAATATGTCCATTTGTGTCATTGGATTAATATTTACGTCATTTTTGTCTTCCCTAGGTTTATTCTTGTCCAATTAGGGTTTTTAACCAATCTTGTGCATGCAATAAGTTCATTTGTGTCATTGGATGATTATTTAGGTCATTTTCGTCCTCCCTAGACTTATTCATGTCTAATTAGGGTTTTTAACCAATCTTGTGCATGCAATAAGTTCATTTGTGTCATTGGATGATTATTTAGGTCATTTTCGTCCTCCCTAGACTTATTCATGTCTAATTAGGGTTTTTAACCAATCTTGTGCATGCAATAAGTTCATTTGTGTCATTGGATGATTATTTAGGTCATTTTCGTCCTCCCTAGACTTATTCATGTCTAATTAGGGTTTTTAACCAATCTTGTGCATGCAATAAGTTCATTTGTGTCATTGGATGATTATTTAGGTCATTTTCGTCCTCCCTAGACTTATTCATGTCTAATTAGGGTTTTTAACCAATCTTGTTCATGCAAAAAGTTCATTTGTGTCATCGGATTAACATTTAGCTCATTTTCGTCCTCCCTAGGTTTATTCTTGTCCAATTAGGAATTTTAA
>NW_027335764.1:0-1270 GCF_000331145.2 Cicer arietinum
TAAGGTTATTTTCGTCCTCCCTAGGTTTATTCTAGTCCAATTAGGGTTTTTAACCAATCTTGTACATCAAATAAGTTCATTTGTGTCATTGAATTTACATTTAGGTCATTTTCGTCCTCCCTAGGCTTATTCTTGTCCAATTAGGGTTTTTAACCAATCTTGTGCATGCAATAAGTTCATTTGTGTCATTGGATGAACTTTAAGGTTATTTTCGTCCTCCCTAGGCTTATTCTTGTCCAATTAGGGTTTTTAACCAATCTTGTGCATGCAATAAGTTCATTTGTGTCATTGGATGAACTTTAAGGTTATTTTCGTCCTCCCTAGCCTTATTCTTGTCCAATTAGGGTTTTTAAACAATCCTGTTCGTCCAATAGGTGTGTTTGTGTCATTGGATGAACATTTAGGTCATTTTTGTGCTCCTTAGGTCTATTCTAGTCCAATTAGGGTTCTTAACCAATCTTGTGCATTTAATAAGTTCATTTGTGTTATCGGATTAACATTTAGGTCATTTTCGTGCTCCCTAGGCTTATTCTTGTCCAATTAAGGATTTTAACCAATCTTGTGCATCCAATAAGTTCATTTGTATTATTGGATTAACAGTTAGGTCTTTTCGTCCTCCCTAGGCTTATTCTTGTCCAATTAAGGTTTTTAACCAATCTTGTGCATCCAATAAGTTCATTTGTATTATTGGATTAACAGTTAGGTCTTTTCGTCCTCCCTAGGCTTATTCTTGTCCAATTAAGGATTTTAACCAATCTTGTGCATCCAATAAGTTCATTTGTATTATTGGATTAACAGTTAGGTCTTTTCGTCCTCCCTAGGCTTATTCTTGTCCAATTAAGGATTTTAACCAATCTTGTGCATCCAATAAGTTCATTTGTATTATTGGATTAACAGTTAGGTCTTTTCGTCCTCCCTAGGCTTATTCTTGTCCAATTAAGGATTTTAACCAATCTTGTGCATCCAATAAGTTCATTTGTATTATTGGATTAACAGTTAGGTCTTTTCGTCCTCCCTAGGCTTATTCTTGTCCAATTAAGGATTTTAACCAATCTTGTGCATCCAATAAGTTCATTTGTATTATTGGATTAACAGTTAGGTCTTTTCGTCCTCCCTAGGCTTATTCTTGTCCAATTAAGGATTTTAACCAATCTTGTGCATCCAATAAGTTCATTTGTATTATTGGATTAACAGTTAGGTTAATTACGGTTTTTAATCAATCTTGTGCATCCAAAAGTCGTGTTTGTGTCATTGGATGAACATTTAAGTC
>NW_027335765.1:0-282 GCF_000331145.2 Cicer arietinum
TGTGTCATTGGATGAACATTTAGGTCATTTTCATCCTACCTAGACTTATTCTTGTCCAAATAGGGTTTTTAACCAATCTTGTGATTCCAATAAGTTCATCCGTGTCATTGGATGAACATTTAGGTCATTTGCGTCCTCCCTAAGTTTATTCTAGTCCATTTAGGGTTTTTAACCATTCTTGTGCATCCAATAGGTTCATTTGTGTCATTGGATGAACATTTAGGTCATTTTCGTCCTCCCTAGGTTTATTCTAGTCCATTTAGGGTTTTTAACCAATCTTGT
>NW_027335765.1:424-1092 GCF_000331145.2 Cicer arietinum
CCAATCTTGAGCATCCAATAGGTGTGTTTGTGTCATTGGATGAACATTTAGGTCATTTTCGTCCTTCCTACACTTATTCTTGTATAACTAGAATTTTTAACCATTCTTGGGCATCCAATAGGTGTGTTTGTGTCATTGGATGAACATTTAGGTCATTTTCGTCCTTCCTACACTTATTCTTGTATAACTAGAATTTTTAACCAATCTTGTGCATCCAATAGGTGTGTTTGTGTCATTGGATGAACATTTAGGTGATTTTCTTCCTCCCTAGGTTTATTCTAGTCCAATTAGAGTTTTTAACCAATCTTGTGCATCCACTAGGTGTGTTTGTGACATTGGATAAACATTTAGGTCATTTTCATCCTACTTAGACTTATTCTTTTCCAACTAGGGTTTTTAACCAATCTTGTGCATCCTATAAGTTCATTTGTGTCATTGGATGAACATTTAGGTCATTTTCTTCCTCCCTAGGTTTATTCCAGTCCATTTAGAGTTTTTAACCAATCTTGTGCATCCAATAGGTGTGTTTGTGTCATTGGATGAACATTTAGGTCATTTTCGTCCTTCCTACACTTATTCTTGTACAACTAGGATTTTTAACCAATCTTGTGCATCCAATAGGTGTGTTTGTATCATTGGATGAACATTTAGGTCGTTTTCGTCCTCCC
>NW_027335765.1:1298-1575 GCF_000331145.2 Cicer arietinum
TTATTCTAGTCCATTTAGGGTTTTTAACCAATCTTGTGCATCCAATAGGTGTGTTTGTGTCATTGGATGAACATTGAGGTCATTTTCGTCCTTCCTAAACTTATGTACGTCCAACTAGGGTTTTTAACCAATCTTTTGCATCCAATAGGTGTGTTTGTGTTATTGGATGAACATTTAAGTCATTTTCGTCCTCCCTAGGTTTATTCTAGTCCAATTAGGGTTTTTAACCAATCTTGTGCATCCAATAGGTGTGTTTGTGTCATTGGATTAACATTTT
>NW_027335765.1:1897-3070 GCF_000331145.2 Cicer arietinum
TTTTTTGATCCAAAAATTACTTAAAAATAATAGTTTTCTTTTAGAAATAACTATAATATTTTTTTTAGAAGTAGTTCATCATGTAATAATTTGAAGATGCGTCAGAAAATGACTTGATATTTTTTTTGTAAAACAATGTAATGCAATTTACTAAAATATTATTTATTTATTCATTTGCCAAATTAATATTCCAATTATTAAATCAATATTTATTTATGGTCCAAAATAAAATAAATTCTCTTTAAGTTGAAATTCAAAAGAAACAATGTTGACTGAAATTAATGACATTCAATTTTTTTCTAGCAAATGAAATATCACGGCTGCATTTCTATTAAAAGTTAATAATGAAGAGTAAATTACAATGTGCCACAAAAATTTAGTAATACAAAATATTATTTTTAAGTAAAATCTCATTTTCCCACGTGCGTGCACCAATCAAACATCATTCATGCAACTCTTTGAAATCATTAGTACCTAAATGTTGGTGTAAGGGGTCAGTTCATCCCACAACAAAATTAAACCAAATAATAAATTAACAACCATAAAATATGAATATAAAATCTTTTCGTAATAAAAGATTTTAAAAAAATTGATTCTTTAATAGTTCTTAAAGATGTATCAAAAGTCATAGAATGTATCTAAATAAATCAAGTATCAATCGTATAGCAAATAATTAGATCAAAATAAAATAAAATTAAAATGTATGCAAGTTATGCATGCTCCTAAACATATATGATCCGGATATAACCAGCCACACAGGCGTCCACACAGAAGTCACCCATACCAATGAGGAAAATTAAACAAGCCACACAGGCGTCCACAAAGATGCATATGATATGTCATGAAATGATAATGATGCTCAAAGATACATATCACCACCCAATTAGATAATCACACAAATCACCAGCCACTTAGACAACCACAAAGATAACAATATTTAAAATCCAAATCACCATCCACTTAGGCAACCACAAAGATAAAAATATTTAAAACACAAATCGCCAGCCACTTAGGCAACCACAAAGATAATATTTAGAACACAAATCACTAGCCACTTAGGCAATCACAAAGATAACAATATTTAAAACACAAATCACCAACCACTTAGGCAACCACAAAGATAAAAATATTTAAAATACAAACCACTTAGACAATAGGCAACCACAAAGATAA
>NW_027335765.1:3173-3513 GCF_000331145.2 Cicer arietinum
ACATAAGACATCAAAGTTTTATTCTCATAGACGCTTACAATCAAGAGTCAATAATTTTGTTATCCCAAATATATAACACACAAACACGTGAATAAATGTCTTACAGTCATAACTTTCATTTTATAAACTATAAAATTGGATTAACGACGTGTTATTGATAGACATCAAAATCCAATTAACGAATAACACATACAAATATAAACTTTATTTCTTCTACTATAAATTTTCTCCGATTATTAGTCATTTAGACATACAAATCAAGGTTTGCCGCTAAACACATCACAAAAATCAACTTAATCATTTTATCATAATTAAAATTAAAACTTTACACCAATTCCCC
>NW_027335765.1:4602-7980 GCF_000331145.2 Cicer arietinum
GATGGACCAAAAATATTTTCAAAACACTTATACATAAAGGTTGGTTTCACTAACTCTATAATATCTCCTAAAATAAATACTTATTTGGTCGCAAATAAAACTAACAAACAATACAACTTATATAAATTCTAATTTAATTAAATAATTCAACTGATATTTTATCAACTAAAATAAATCAAGCAAGAGAAGAATACCACTCAGACATACAAATATAAAACAAACATATCTAACACATCAATTTCATGATTATCGATACTAATCAAATAAAGAAATGTCCATTTATGAAATAATGACATCATAAATAGTCCTCATGTAATTGTCACGTCAAAACAATTAAATAAAAATGAAGATTAAAATTATTTAGGTAGAATAGAGTGTGATAAAATTTAATTCAATTTATTTACACATAGAATAATTATTAATTTAATAATAACAATTACTAAAAAGATACATATATAATATATATGAAAATTTTGGGGTGTTACACAATAGGTGTGTTTGTGTCACTGGATGAACATTTAGGTCGTTTTCGTCCTCCCTAAGTTTATTCTAGTCCAATTAGGGTTTTTAACCAGTCTTGTGCATCCAATAGGTGGGTTTGTGTCATTGGATCTAGTCCAATTAGGGTTTTTAACCAGTCTTGTGCATCCAATAGGTGGGTTTGTGTCATTGGATCTAGTCCAATTAGGGTTTTTAACCAGTCTTGTGCATCCAATAGGTGGGTTTGTGTCATTGGATCTAGTCCAATTAGGGTTTTTAACCAGTCTTGTGCATCCAATAGGTGGGTTTGTGTCATTGGATCTAGTCCAATTAGGGTTTTTAACCAGTCTTGTGCATCCAATAGGTGGGTTTGTGTCATTGGATCTAGTCCAATTAGGGTTTTTAACCAGTCTTGTGCATCCAATAGGTGGGTTTGTGTCATTGGATCTAGTCCAATTAGGGTTTTTAACCAGTCTTGTGCATCCAATAGGTGGGTTTGTGTCATTGGATCTAGTCCAATTAGGGTTTTTAACCAGTCTTGTGCATCCAATAGGTGGGTTTGTGTCATTGGATCTAGTCCAATTAGGGTTTTTAACCAGTCTTGTGCATCCAATAGGTGGGTTTGTGTCATTGGATCTAGTCCAATTAGGGTTTTTAACCAGTCTTGTGCATCCAATAGGTGGGTTTGTGTCATTGGATCTAGTCCAATTAGGGTTTTTAACCAGTCTTGTGCATCCAATAGGTGGGTTTGTGTCATTGGATCTAGTCCAATTAGGGTTTTTAACCAGTCTTGTGCATCCAATAGGTGGGTTTGTGTCATTGGATCTAGTCCAATTAGGGTTTTTAACCAGTCTTGTGCATCCAATAGGTGGGTTTGTGTCATTGGATCTAGTCCAATTAGGGTTTTTAACCAGTCTTGTGCATCCAATAGGTGGGTTTGTGTCATTGGATCTAGTCCAATTAGGGTTTTTAACCAGTCTTGTGCATCCAATAGGTGGGTTTGTGTCATTGGATCTAGTCCAATTAGGGTTTTTAACCAGTCTTGTGCATCCAATAGGTGGGTTTGTGTCATTGGATCTAGTCCAATTAGGGTTTTTAACCAGTCTTGTGCATCCAATAGGTGGGTTTGTGTCATTGGATCTAGTCCAATTAGGGTTTTTAACCAGTCTTGTGCATCCAATAGGTGGGTTTGTGTCATTGGATCTAGTCCAATTAGGGTTTTTAACCAGTCTTGTGCATCCAATAGGTGGGTTTGTGTCATTGGATCTAGTCCAATTAGGGTTTTTAACCAGTCTTGTGCATCCAATAGGTGGGTTTGTGTCATTGGATCTAGTCCAATTAGGGTTTTTAACCAGTCTTGTGCATCCAATAGGTGGGTTTGTGTCATTGGATCTAGTCCAATTAGGGTTTTTAACCAGTCTTGTGCATCCAATAGGTGGGTTTGTGTCATTGGATCTAGTCCAATTAGGGTTTTTAACCAGTCTTGTGCATCCAATAGGTGGGTTTGTGTCATTGGATCTAGTCCAATTAGGGTTTTTAACCAGTCTTGTGCATCCAATAGGTGGGTTTGTGTCATTGGATCTAGTCCAATTAGGGTTTTTAACCAGTCTTGTGCATCCAATAGGTGGGTTTGTGTCATTGGATCTAGTCCAATTAGGGTTTTTAACCAGTCTTGTGCATCCAATAGGTGGGTTTGTGTCATTGGATCTAGTCCAATTAGGGTTTTTAACCAGTCTTGTGCATCCAATAGGTGGGTTTGTGTCATTGGATCTAGTCCAATTAGGGTTTTTAACCAGTCTTGTGCATCCAATAGGTGGGTTTGTGTCATTGGATCTAGTCCAATTAGGGTTTTTAACCAGTCTTGTGCATCCAATAGGTGGGTTTGTGTCATTGGATCTAGTCCAATTAGGGTTTTTAACCAGTCTTGTGCATCCAATAGGTGGGTTTGTGTCATTGGATCTAGTCCAATTAGGGTTTTTAACCAGTCTTGTGCATCCAATAGGTGGGTTTGTGTCATTGGATCTAGTCCAATTAGGGTTTTTAACCAGTCTTGTGCATCCAATAGGTGGGTTTGTGTCATTGGATCTAGTCCAATTAGGGTTTTTAACCAGTCTTGTGCATCCAATAGGTGGGTTTGTGTCATTGGATCTAGTCCAATTAGGGTTTTTAACCAGTCTTGTGCATCCAATAGGTGGGTTTGTGTCATTGGATCTAGTCCAATTAGGGTTTTTAACCAGTCTTGTGCATCCAATAGGTGGGTTTGTGTCATTGGATCTAGTCCAATTAGGGTTTTTAACCAGTCTTGTGCATCCAATAGGTGGGTTTGTGTCATTGGATCTAGTCCAATTAGGGTTTTTAACCAGTCTTGTGCATCCAATAGGTGGGTTTGTGTCATTGGATCTAGTCCAATTAGGGTTTTTAACCAGTCTTGTGCATCCAATAGGTGGGTTTGTGTCATTGGATCTAGTCCAATTAGGGTTTTTAACCAGTCTTGTGCATCCAATAGGTGGGTTTGTGTCATTGGATCTAGTCCAATTAGGGTTTTTAACCAGTCTTGTGCATCCAATAGGTGGGTTTGTGTCATTGGATCTAGTCCAATTAGGGTTTTTAACCAGTCTTGTGCATCCAATAGGTGGGTTTGTGTCATTGGATGAACATTTAGGTCATTTTCGTCCTCCCTAAGTTTATTCTAGTCCATTTAGGGTTTGTTAACCAATCTTGTGCATCAAATAGGTTCATTTGTGTCATTGGATAAACATTTAGGTCATTTTCTTCCTCCCTAGGTTTATTCTAGTCCATTTAGGGTTTTTAACCAATCTTGTGCATCCAATAGGTGTGTTTGTGTCATTGGATGAACATTTAGGTCATTTTCGTACTTCCTAAACTTATTCTTGTCCA
>NW_027335765.1:8749-10156 GCF_000331145.2 Cicer arietinum
TTTAGGTCATTTTCGTCCTCCATAGGTTTATTCTTGCTTAACTTGGGTTTTTAAACAATCTTGTGCATCCAATAGGTGTGTTTGTGTCATTTGATGAACATTTAGGTGATTTTCTTCCTCCCTAGGTTTATTCTAGTCCAATTAGAGTTTTTAACCAGTCTTATGCATCCACTAGGTGTGTTTGTGTCATTGGATGAACATTTAGGTGATTTTCGTCCTACTTAGACTTATTCTTTTCCAACTAGGGTTTTTAACCAATCTTGTGCATCCTATAAGTTCATTTGTGTCATTGGATGAACAATTAGGTCATTTTCGTCCTCCCTAGTTTTATTCTAGTCCAATTAGGGTTTTTAACCAATCTTGTGCATCCAATAGGTGTGTTTGTGTCATTTGATGAACATTTAGGTCATTTTCGTCCTACCTAGACTTATTTTTGTTCAACTAGAGTTTTTAACCAATCTTGTGTAGCCAATAAGTTCATTTGTGTCATTGGATGAACATTTAGGTCATTTTCATCCTCCCTAGGTTTATTCTAGTCCAATTAGGGTTTTTAAGCCGTAGGTGTGTTTGTGCCATTGGATGAACATTTAGGTCATTTTCGTCCTCCCTAGGTATATTCTAGTCCAACTTGGGTTTTTAACCAATATTGTGCATCCAATAGGTGTGTTTGTGTAATTGGATGAACATTTAGGTCATTTTCGTCCTCCCTAGGTGTATTCTAGTCCAATTAGGGTTTTTAACCAATCTTGTGCATCCAATAAGTTCATTTGTGTCATTGGATGAACATTTAAGTCATTTTCGTCCTCCCTATGTGTATTCTAGTCCATTTAGGGATTTTAACCAATCATGTGCATCCAATAGGTGTGTTTGTGTCATTGGATGAACATTTAGGTCATTTTCGTCCTCCATAGGTTTATTCTTGTCCAACTTGGTTTTTTAACCAATATTGTGCATCCAATAGGTGTGTTTGTGTAATTGGATGAACATTTAGGTCATTTTCGTCCTCCCTAGGTGTATTCTAGTCCAATTAGGGTTTTTAACCAATCTTGTGCATCCAATAAGTTCATTTGTGTCATTGGATGAACATTTAAGTCATTTTCGTCCTCCCTATGTGTATTCTAGTCCATTTAGGGATTTTAACCAATCATGTGCATCCAATAGGTGTGTTTGTGTCATTGGATGAACATTTAGGTCATTTTCGTCCTCCATAGGTTTATTCTTGTCCAACTTGGTTTTTTAACCAATATTGTGCATCCAATAGGTGTGTTTGTGTAATTGGATGAACATTTAGGTCATTTTCGTCCTCCCTAGGTGTATTCTAGTCCAATTAGGGTTTTTAACCAATCTTGTGCATCCAATAAGTTCATTTGTGTCATTGGATGAACATTTAAGTCATTTTCGTCCTCC
>NW_027335765.1:10218-10749 GCF_000331145.2 Cicer arietinum
TGCATCCAATAAGTTCATTTGTGTCGTTGGATGCACATTTAGGTCATTTTCGTCCTCCCTAGGTTTATTCTAGTCCAATAACGGTTTTTAACCAATCTTGTGCATCCAATAGGTGTGTTTGTGTCATTGGATGAACATTTAGGTCATTTTCATGCTACCTGGACTTATTCTTGTCCAACTAGGGTTCTTAACCAATCTTGGGCAGCCAATAAGTTCATTTGTGTCATTGGATGAACATTTAGGTAATTTTCATCCTCCCTAGGTTTATTCTAGTCCAATTATGGTTTTTAAGCCATAGGTGTGTTTGTGTCATTGGATGAAGGTTTAGTTCATTTTCGTCCTTGCTAGGTTTATTCTTGTCCAACTTGGATTTTTAACCAATTTTGTGCATCTAATAGGTGCGTTTGTGTCAATGGATGAACATTTAGGTCATTTTCGTCCTTCCTACACTTATTCTTTTCCAAATAAGATTTTTAACCAATCTTGTGAATCCAATGGGTGTGTTTGTGTCATTGGATGAACATTTAGGTC
>NW_027335766.1:0-10232 GCF_000331145.2 Cicer arietinum
ATGTTAATACAATGACACAAATGAACTTATTGGATGCTCAAGATTGGTTAAAAACCCTAATCGAGCTAGTATAACCCTAGGGTGGACGAAAATGACATAAATGTTAATACAATTCCACAAATGAACTTATTGGATGCTCAAGATTGGTTAAAAACCCTAATCGGGCTAGAATAACCCTAGGGTGGACGAAAATGACATTAATGTTAATCCAACGACACAAATGAACTTATTGGAAGCACAAGATTGGTTAAAAACCCTAATTGGACAAGAATAAGCCAAGAGAGGACGAAAATGACCTAAATGTTAATCCAATGACCCAAATGAACTTATTTGATGCACAAGATTAGTTAAAAACCCTAATAGGACTAGAATAAGGCAAGGGAGGACGAAAATAACATAAATGTTAATCAAATGACACAAATGAACTTATTGAATGCACAAGATTGGTTAAAAACCCTAATTGGACAAGAATAAGCCTAGGAAGGACGAAAACGACCTAAATGTTAATCCAATGACACAAAAAAAACTTATTAGATGCACAAGATTGGTTAAAAACCCCAATTGGACTAGAATTAGCCTAGGGAGGACGAAAATGACCAAAATGTTAATCCAATGACACAAATGAAATTTTTGGAAGCAAATAATGGGTTAAAAACCCTAATTGGACAACAATAAGCCAGGGAAGGACAAAAAGGACCTAAATGTTAATACAATGACACAAATGAACTTATTTGATGCACAAGATTAGTTAAAAATCCTAATTGGACGAGAATAAGCCTAGGGAGGACGAAAATGACCTAAAAGTTAATCCTAGGAAGGACGAAAACGACCTAAATGTTAATCCAATGACCCAAATGAACTTATTTGATGCACAAGATTAGTTAAAAATCCTAATTGGACGAGAATAAGCCTAGGGAGGACGAAAATGACCTAAGTGTTAATCCAATGACACAAATGAACTTATTTGAAGCAAATAATTGGTTAAAAACGCTAATTGGACAACAATAAGCCTGTGGAGTACAAAAATGACCTAAGTGTTAATCCAATGACACAAATGAACTTATTGGATGCACAAGATTGTTTAAAAACCCTAATTGGACAAGAATAAGCCAAGAGAGGATGAAAATGACCGAAATATTCATCCATTGACACAAATAAACTTATTTGATACACAAGATTGGTTAAAAAGCCTAAATGGACAAGAACAACCCTAGGGAGGAAGAAAACGACCTAAATGTTAATCCAATGACACAAATGAACTTATTGATTGCACAAGATTGGTTAAAAACCCTAATTAGAAAAGAATAAGCCTAGGGAGGACGAAAATGACCTAAAAGTTAATCCAATGACACAAATGAACTTAATTGAAGCAAATAGTTGGTTAAACACCCTAATTGGACAACAATAACCTTGGAGAGGACGAAAATGACCTAAATGCTAATACAATGACACAGATGAACTTATTGGAAGCTCAAGATTGGTTAAAAACCCTAATCGGACAAGAATAACCCTATGGTGGACGAAAATGACCTAAATGTTAATCCAACGACACAAATGAACTTATTGGATGCTCAAGATTGGTTAAAAACCCTAATCGGACAAGAATAACCCTATGGTGGACGAAAATGACCTAACTGTTAATCCAACGACACAAATGAACTTATTGGATGCTCAAGATTGGTTAAAAACCCTAATCGGACAAGAATAACCCTATGGTGGACGAAAATGACCTAACTGTTAATCCAACGACACAAATGAACTTATTGGATGCTCAAGATTGGTTAAAAACCCTAATCGGACAAGAATAACCCTATGGTGGACGAAAATGACCTAAATGTTAATCCAATGACACAAATGAACTTATTGGAAGCACAAGATTAGTTAAAAACCCAAATTGGACTAGAATAAGCCTAGGGAGGACGAAAATGACCTAAATGTTAATCCAATGACCCAAATGAACTTTTTGGAAGCAAATAATTGGTTAAAAACCCTAATTGGATAACAATAAGCCTGGGAAGGACAAAAAGGACCTAAATGTTAATACAATGACACAAATGAACTTATTGGATGCTCAAGATTGGTTAAAAACCCTAATCGGGCTAGAATAACCCTAGGGTGGACGAAAATGACATAAATGTTAATCCAACGACACAAATGAACTTATTCGATGCACAAGATTTGTTAAAAACCCTAATTGGACTAAAATAAGCCTTGGGAGTACGAAAATGACCTAAATATTAATCCAATGACACAAATTACTTTATTGGATGCACATGATTGGTTACATCCCCTAATTGCATAAGAATAAGCCTTGGGAAGACGAAAATGACCTAAATGTTCATCCAATGACACAAATGAACTTATTTGATGCACAAGATTAGTTAAAAATCCTAATTGGACTGGAAAAAGCCTAGGGAGGACGAAAATAACGTAAATGATAATACAATGACACAAATGAACTTATTGAATGCACAAGACTGGTTAAAAACCCTAATTGGAAAGAATAAGCCTATGAAGGACGAAAATGACCTAAATGTTAATCCAATGACACAAATGAACTTATTGGATGCACAAGATTGGTTAAAAACCCTAATTGGACAAGAATAAGCCTAGGGAGGACGAAAATGACCTAAAAGTTAATCCAACGACACAAATGACCTTATTGGATGCACAAGTTTGGTTAAAAACCCTAATTGGACAAGAATAAGCCTAGGGAGGACGAAAATGACCTAAAAGTTAATCCAACGACACAAATGACCTTATTGGATGCACAAGTTTGGTTAAAAACCCTAATTGGACAAGAATAACTTAGGGAGGATGAAAATGACATAAGTGTTAATCCAATGACACAAATGAACTTATTGGATGCACAAGATCGGTTAAAAACCCTAATTGGACAAGAATAAGCCTAGGGAGGACGAAAATGACCTAAAAGTTAATCCAACGACACAAATGAACTTATTGGATGCACAAGATCGGTTAAAAACCCTAATTAGACAAGAATAAGCCAAGAGAGGACGAAAATGACCTTAATGTTCATCCATTGACACAAATAAACTTATTAGATGCACAAGATTTGTTAAAAACCCTAATTAGACTAGAATAAGCCTTGGGAGTACGAAAATGACCTAAATGTTAATCTAATGACACAAATGAATTTATTTGATGCACAAGATTAGTTAAAAACCCCAATTGGACTAGAATAAGCCTAGGGAGGACGAAAATAACGTAAATTTCAATCCAATGAAACAAATGAACTTATTGAATGCACAAGATTGGTTAAAAACCCTAATTGGACAAGAATAAGCCTAGAAAGGACGAAAATGACTTTAAAGTTAATCCAACGACACAAATGAACTTATTGGATGCACAAGATTAGTTAAAAACCCTAATTGGACAAGAACAAGCTCAGGGTGGACGAAAACGACCTAAATGTTAATCCAATGACACAAATGAACTTATGGGATGCACAAGATTAGTTAAAAACCCTAATTGGGCAAGAATAAGCCGAGGGAAGACGAAAATGACCTAAATGTTAATACAATGACACAAATGAACTTATGGGATGCACAAGATTAGTTAAAAACCCTAATTGGACTATAACAAGCCTTGGGAGGACAAAAATGACCCCAATGTTAATCCAATGACACAAATACATCTATTGGATTCTCAAGATTGGTTAAAAACCCTAATTGTTAAAGTTAATCCAATGACCCAAATGAACTTATTGGCAGCAAATAATTGGTTAAAAACTCTAATTAGACAACAATAAGCCCGAGGAGGACGAAAATGACCTAAATGTTAATACAATGACACAAATGAACTTATTGGATGCTTAAGATTGTTTAAAAACCCTAATCGGACTAGAATAACACTAGGGTGGACGAAAATGACCTAAATGTTAATCCAACGACACAAATGAACCTATTGGATGCCCAAGTTTGGCTAAAAACCCTAATTGGACAAGAATGAGCCTAGGGAGGACGAAAGTTACCTAAGTGTTAATCCAATGACACAAATGAACTTATTGAATAAGCCAACATAGGACGAAGATGACCTAAATCCAATGACACAAATGAACTTATTTGATGCACAAGATTAGTTAAAAACCCTAATTTGACTAGAATAAGCCTAGGCAGGACGAAAATAACGTAAATGTCATTGGATTTGCTAAAAACCCTAATTGGACAAGAATAAGCCTCAGAAGGACGAAAATGACCTAAATTGTACTCCAATGACACAAATGAACTTATTGGATGCACAAGATTGGTTAAAACCCCTTATTGGACAAGAATAAGCCTAGGAAGGACGAAAATGGCCTAAATGTTAATCCAATGACACAAATGAACTTATTGGATGCACAAGATTGGTTAAAACCCCTTATTGGACAAGAATAAGCCTAGGAAGGACGAAAATGGCCTAAATGTTAATCCAATGACACAAATGAACTTAGTGGATGCACAAGATTGGTTAAAACCCCTTATTGGACAAGAATAAGCCTAGGAAGGACGAAAATGGCCTAAATGTTAATCCAATGACACAAATGAACTTAGTGGATGCACAAGATTGGTTAAAACCCCTTATTGGACAAGAATAAGCCTAGGAAGGACGAAAATGGCCTAAATGTTAATCCAATGACACAAATGAACTTATTGGAGGCACAAGATTAGTTAAAAACCCTAATTGGACTAGAATAAACCTAGGGAGGACGAAAATAACGTAAATGTTAATCCGATGACACAAATGAACTTATTGAATGCACAAGATTGGCTAAAAACCCTAATTGGACAAGATTAAGCCTCGGAAGGACGAAAATGACATAAATTGTACTCCAATGACACAAATGAATTTATTGGATGCACAAGATTGGTTAAAACCCCTTATTGGACAAAAATAAGCCTAGGAAGGACGAAAATGGCCTAAATGTTAATCCAATGACACAAATGAACTTATTGGATGCACAGGATTGGTTAAAAACCCTATTCGGACTAGAATAAGCCTAGGGAGGACGAAAATAAGTGTTAATCCAATGACACAAATGGACTTATTTTATGCATAAGATTAGTTAAAAACCCTAATTGGACTAGAATAAACCTAGGGAGGACGAAAATAAGTGTTAATCCAATGACACAAATGGACTTATTTTATGCATAAGATTAGTTAAAAACCCTAATTGGACTAGAATAAACCTAGGGAGGACGAAAATAAGTGTTAATCCAATGACACAAATGGACTTATTTTATGCATAAGATTAGTTAAAAACCCTAATTGGACTAGAATAAACCTAGGGAGGACGAAAATAAGTGTTAATCCAATGACACAAATGAACTTATTGGATGCACAAGATTTGTTAAAAACCCAAATTGGACTAGAATAAACCTAGGGCGGACGAAAATTACGTAAATGTTAATCCACTGACACAAATGAACTTATTTGAAGCAAATAATTGGTTAAAAACCCTAATTGGACAACAATAAGCCTGTGGAGAACAAAAATGAGCTAAATGTTAATACAATGATAAAAATGAACTTATTGGATACTCAAGATTGGTTAAAAACCCTAATTGGGCTAGAAAAACCCTAGGGTGGAAGAAAATGACATAAATGTTAATCCAACGACACAAATGAACTTGTCGGATGCACAAGATTGGTTACAAACCCTAATTGGACAAGAATAAGCCAAGAGAGGACGAAAATGACCTAAATGTTAATCCAATGACACAAATGAACTTATTTGATGCATAAGATTAGTTAAAAACCCTAATTGGACTAGAATAAACCTAGGGAGGACGAAAATAACGTAAATGTTAATCCAATGACAAAAATGAACTTATTGAATGCAAAAGATTGGTTAAAAACCCTAATTGGACAAGAATAAGCCTAGGAAGGACGAAAATGACCTAAATGTTAATCCAATGACACAAATGAACTTATTGGATACACAAGATTGGTAAAAAACCATAATTGGACAAGAATAAGCCTAGGACGGACGAAAATGACCTAAATGTTAATCCAATGACAGAAATGAACTTATTGGAAGCAAATAATTGGTTAAAAACCCTAATTGGACAACAATAAGCCTGGGGAGGACAAAAATCACCTAAATGTTAATACAAGACACAGATGAACTTATTGAATCCTCAAGATTGGTTAAAAACCCTAATTGGACAAGAATAAGCCAAGATAGGACGAAAATGACCGAAATCTTCATCCATTGACACAAATAAACTTATTTGATACACAAGATTGGTTAAAAACCCTATTTGGACTAGAATAAGTCTAGGGAGGACGAAAATGACCTAGATGTTCATCCAATGACACAAACACAGCTATAGGATGCACTAGATTGGTTAAAAACCCTATTTGGACTAGAATAAGTCTAGGGAGGACGAAAATGACCTAGATGTTCATCCAATGACACAAACACAGCTATAGGATGCACTAGATTGGTTAAAAACCCTATTTGGACTAGAATAAGTCTAGGGAGGACGAAAATGACCTAAAAGTTAATCCAATGACACAAATGAACTTATTGGAAGTAAATAATTGGTTAAAAACCCTAATTGGACAACAATAAGCTTGGGGAGGACGAAAATGGCCTAAATGTTAATACAATGACACAAATGAACTTATTGGATGCTCAAGATTGGTTAAAAACCCTATTCGGACTAGAATAACCCTAGGGTGGACGAAAGTGACCTAAATGTTAATCCAACGACACAAATGAACTTATTGGATGCACAAGTTTGGTTAAAAACCCTAATTGGACAAGAATAAGGCTAGGGAGGACGAAAATGACCTAAGTGTTAATCCAATGACACAAATGAACTTATTGGATGCACAAGTTTGGTTAAAAACCCTAATTGGACAAGAATAAGGCTAGGGAGGACGAAAATGACCTAAGTGTTAATCCAATGACACAAATGAACTTATTGGATGCACAAGATTGGTTAACAACCCTAATTGGACAAGAATAAGCAAAGAGAGGACGAAGATGACCTAAATGTTAATCCAATGAAACAAATGAACTTATTTGATGCACAAGATTAGTTAAAAACCCTAATTGGACTAGAATAAAACTAGGGAGGAAGAAAATAACTTAAATGTTAATCCAATGAAACAAATGAACTTATTGAAGGCACAAGATTGGTTAAAAACTCTAATTGGACAAGAATAAGCCTAGGAAGGACGAAAATGACCTAAATGTTAATCCAATGACACAAATGAACTTATTGGATGCACAAGTTTGATTAAAAACCCTAATTGGACAAGAATAAGACCAGGGAGGACGAAAATGACCTAAATGTTAATCCAATGACACAAATGAACTTATTGGATGCACAAGATTTGTTAAAAACCCAAATTGGACTAGAATAAGCTTAGGGAGGATGAACACGACCTAAAAGTTAATCCACTGACACAAATGAACTTATTTGAAGCAAATAACTGATTAAAAACCCTAATTGGACTACAATAAGCCTGCGGAGGACAAAAATGACCTAAATGTTAATACAATGACACAAATGAACTTAATTGGATACTCAAGTTTGGTTAAAAACCCTAATTGGGGTATAATAACCCTAGGGAGGACGAAAATGACCTAAAAGTTAATCCACTGACACAAATGAACTTTTTGGAAGCAAATAATTGGTTAAAACCCCTAATTGGACAACAATAAGCTAGGGGAGGACAAAAATGACCTAAATGTTAATACTATGATACAAATGAACTTATTGGATGCACAAGATTCGTTAAAAACCCAAATTGGACTAGAATAAGCCTAGGGAGGACGAAAATGACCTAAATGTTAATCCACTGACACAAATGAACTTTTTGGAAGCAAATAATTGGTTAAAAACCCTAATTGGACAAGAATAAGCCCCGGGAGGACAAAAGTGACCTAAATGTTAATCCGACGACACAAATGAACTTATTCGATGCACAAGATTTGTTAAAAACCCTAATTGGACTAGAATAAGCATTGGGAGTACGAAAATGACCTAAATATTAATCCAATGACACAAATGAATTTATTGGATGCACATGATTGGTTACATCCCCTAATTGGACAAGAATAAGCCTTGGGAAGACGATAATGACCTAAATGTTCATCCTATGACACAAATGAACTTATTTGATGCACAAGATTAGTTAAAAACCCTAATTAGACTAGAATAAGCCAAGGGAGGACGAAAATGACCTAAATGTTAATCCACTGACACAAATGAACTTACTGAATGCACAAGATTGGTTAAAAACCCTAATTGGACAAGAATAAGCCTTGGAAGGACAAAAATGACCTAAATGTTAATCCAAGGACACAAATGTACTTATTGGATGCACAAGATTTGTTAAAAACCCTAATTGGACTAGAATAAGCCTAGGGAGGACGAAAATGACCTAAAAGTTAACCCAACGACACAAATGAACTTATTGGATAAACAAGATTAGTTAAAAACCCTAATTAGACTAGAATAAGCCAAGGGAGGACGAAAATGACCTAAAAGTTAATCCAACGACACAAATGAACTTATTGGATGCACAAGTTTGGTTAAAAACCCTAATTGGACCAGAATAAGCCTAGGGAGGATGAAAATGACCTAAGTGTTAATCCAATGACACAAATGAACTTATTGGATGTACAAGATTGGTTAAAAACCCTAATTGGACAAGAATAAGCCAAGAGAGGACGAAAATGACCTAAATGTTCATCCATTGACACAAATAAACTTATTGAATGCACAAGATTTGTTAAAAACCCTAACTAGACTAGAATGAGCCTTGGGAGTACGAAAATGACCTAAATATTAATCCAATGACACAAATGACTTTATTGGATGCACAAGATTGGTTAAAAACCCTAATTGGACAAGAATAAGCCTAGGGAGGACGAAAATGACCTAAATGTTAATCCAATGACACAAATGAACTTATTGGATGACAAGATTAGTTAAAAACCCTAATTGGACTAGAATAAGGGTAGCGAGTATGAAAATAACCTAAATGTTAATCCAATGACACGAATGAACTTATTGGACGCACAAGATAGGTTAAAAACCCTAATTGGACAAGAACAAACCCAGGGAGGACGAAAACGACCTCAATGTTAATCCAATGACACAAATGAAATTATTGGATGTACAAGATTAGTTAAAAACCCTAATTGGACTATAATAAGCATGGGGAGGACAAAAATGACCTCAATGTTAAGCCAATGACAGAAATACATTTATTGGATTCTCAAGATTGGTTTAAAACCCGAATTGAAAAAGTTAATCCAATAACCCAAATGAACTTATTGGATGCTCAAGATTGGTTAAAAATCCTAATTGGACAACAATAAGCCTGGGGAGGACGAAAATGACCTAACTGTTAATACAATGACACAAATGAACTTATTGGATGCTCAAGATTGGTTAAAAACCCTAATTGGACAAGAATAAGCCAAGAGAGGACGAAAATGACCTAAATGTTAATCCAATGACACAAATGAACTTATTGGATGCTCAAGATTGGTTAAAAACCCTAATTGGACAAGAATAAGCCAAGAGAGGACGAAAATGACCTAAATGTTAATCCAATGACACAAATGAACTTATTGGATGCACAAGATTGGTTAAAAACCCTAATTGGACAAGAATAAGCCAAGAGAGGACGAAAATGACCTAAATGTTAATCCAATGACACAAATGACTTTATTGGATGCACATGATTGGTTACATCCCCTAATTGGACAAGAATGAGCCTTGGGAGTACGAAAATGATCTAAATATTAATCCAATGACACAAATGACTTTATTGGATGCACATGTTTGGTAACATCCCCTAATTGGACAAGAATAAGCCCTGGGAAGACGATAATGACCTAAATGTTCATCCAATGACACAAATGAACTTATTTGATGCACAAGATTAGTTAAAAACCCTAATTGGACTGGAATAAGCCTAGGGAGGACGAAAATAACGTAAATGTTAATCCAATGACATAAATGAACTTATTGAATGCACAAGATTGGTTAAAAACCCTAATTGGACAAGAATAAGCCTATGAAGGACGAAAATGACCTAAATGTTAATCCAATGACAAATGAACTTATTGGATGCACAAGATTGGTTAAAAACCCTAATTGGACAAGAATAAGCCTAGGGAGGACGAAAATGACCTAAAATTTAACCCAACGACACAAATGAACTTATTGGATGAACAAGATTAGTTAAAAACCCTAATTGGAC
>NW_027335766.1:10281-10512 GCF_000331145.2 Cicer arietinum
ACAAATGAACTTATTGGATGCACAAGTTTGCTTAAAAACCCTAATTGGACAAGAATAAGCCTAGGGAGGACGAAAATGACCTAAATGTTAATCCAATGATACAAATGAACTTATTGGATGGACAAGATTTGTTAAAAACCCTATGTGGAGTAGAATAAGCCTTTGGAGTACGAAAATGACCAAAATATTAATCCAATGACACAAATAACTTTATTGGATGCACAAGATTGG
>NW_027335767.1:0-3154 GCF_000331145.2 Cicer arietinum
ATTAGGGTTTTTAACCAATCTTGTTCATCCAATAGGTGTGTTTGTGTCATTGGATTAACATTTCGCTCATTTTCGTCCTCCCTAGGCATATTCTTGTCCAATTAGGGTTTTTAACCAATCTTCTACATCCAGTCGGTGTGTTTGTGTCATTGGATGAACATATAGGTCATTTTCGTCCTCCCTAGGCTTATTCTTGTTCAATTAGTGTTTCTCAAAAATCTTGTACATCCAATAACTTCATTTGTGTCATTGGATTAACATTTAGTTCATTTTCATCCTCCCTAGGCCTATTCTTATCAAATTAGGGTTTCTAACCAATCTTGTGCATCCAATAGGTGTGTTTGTGTCATTGGATGAACATTTCGGTCATTTTCATCCTCCCTAGGCTTATTCTTGTCCAATTAGGGTTTTTAACCAATCTGGTGCATCCAATAAGTTCATTTGTGTCATTGGATGAACATTTACGTCATTTTCATCCTCCCTAGGCTTATTCTTCTCCAATTAAGTTTTTACCAAATCTTGTGCATCCAATAGCTGTGTTTGTGTCATTGGATGAACATTTAGTTCATTTTCATCCTGCATAGGCCTATAGTTGTCCAATTAGGGCATTTAACCAATCTTCTGCATCCAATAGGTGCGTTTGTGTCATTGGATGAACATTTAGGTCATTTTCGTCCACCCTAGGCTTATTATTGTCCAATTAGGGTTTTTAACCAATCTTGTGCATCCATTAGGTTTGTTTGTGTCATTTGATGAACATTTAGGTCATTTTCGTGCTCCCTAGGCTTATTCTTGTTCAATTAGGGTTTTTAACAAATCTTGTGCATCCAATAAGTTCATTTGTGTCATTGGACGAATATTTAGGTCATTTTTCGTCCTCCCTAGGCTTATTCTTGTCCAATTAGGGTTTTTAACAAATCTTGTGCATCCTATAAGTTCATTTGTGTCATTGGGTTATCATTTCGGTCATTTTCATCCTCCCTAGGTTTATTCCAGTCCAACTCGGGTTTGTAATCAATCTTGTGCATCCAATATATGTGTGTTAGTCTCATTCGATGAAAATTTAGGTCATTTTCGTTCTCCCTAGGCTTATTCTTGTGTATCAAATAAGTTCATTTGTGTCATTGGATAAACATTTTGGTCATATTTGTTCTCCCTATGCTTATTGTTGTCCAATTAGGATTTTTAACCAATCTTGTGCATCAAATAGGTGTGTTTGTGTCATTGGATGAACATTTAGATCATTTTCGTCCTCCCTAGGCTTATTCTGGTCCAATTAATGTTTTTAACCAATGTTGTGCATCCAATAAGCTCATTTGTGTCGTTGGATGAACATTTACGTTATTTTCATCCTCCCTAGGTTTATTCATGTCCAATTACGGTTTTTAACAAATCTTGTGCATCCAATAGGTGTGTTTGTGTCATTGGATGAACATTTACGTCATTTTCATCCTCCCTAGGCTTATTCTTGTCCAATTAAGGTTTTTAACAAATCTTGTGCATCCAATAGGTGTGTTTGTGTCATTGGATGAACATTTACGTCATTTTCATCCTCCCTAGGCTTATTCTTGTCCAATTAAGGTTTTTAACAAATCTTGTGCATCCAATAGGTGTGTTTGTGTCATTGGATGAACATTTACGTCATTTTCATCCTCCCTAGGCTTATTCTTGTCCAATTAAGGTTTTTAACAAATCTTGTGCATCCAATAGGTGTGTTTGTGTCATTGGATGAACATTTTGTTCATTTTCATCCTACTTAGGCCTATTGTTGTCCAATTAGGGTTTTTCACCAATCTTTTGCATCTAATAGGTGCGTTTGTGTCATTGGATGAACATTTTGGTCATTTTCGTCCACCCTAGACTTATTATTGTCCAATTAGGATTTTTAACCAATCATGTGCATCCATTAGGTTTGTTTGTGTCATTTGATGAACATTTAGGTCATTTTCGTCCTCCCTAGGCTTATTCTTGTCCAATTAAGGTTTTTAACAAATCTTGTGCATCCAATAGGTGTGTTTGTGTCATTGGATGAACATTTACGTCATTTTCATCCTCCCTAGGCTTATTCTTGTCCAATTAAGGTTTTTAACAAATCTTGTGCATCCAATAGGTGTGTTTGTGTCATTGGATGAACATTTAGGTCATTTTCGTCCTTCCTACACTTATTATTGTCCAATTAGGATTTTTAACCAATCATGTGCATCCATTAGGTTTGTTTGTGTCATTTGATGAACATTTAGGTCATTTTCGTCCTCCCTAGGCTTATTCTTCTTCAATTAGGGTTGTTAACAAATCTTGTGCATCCAATAAGTTCATTTGTGTCATTGGACGAATATTTAGGTCATTTTCGTTCTCCCTAGGCTTATTCTTGTCCAATTAGGGTTTTTAACAAATCTAGTGCATCCTATAAGTTCATTTGTGTTATTGGATTATCATTTCGGTCATTTTCATCCTCCCTAGGTTTATTCCAATCCAACTCGGGGTTTTAACCATTCTTGTGCATCCAATATATGTGTGTTTGTCTCATTCGATGAATATTTAGGTCATTTTCGTTCTCCCTAGGCTTATTCTTGTGTATCAAATAAGTTCATTTGTGTCATTGGATAAACATTTTGGTCATATTTGTTCTCCCTATGCTTATTGTTGTCCAATTAGGATTTTTAACCAATCTTGTGCATCCAATAGGTGTGTTTTGTCATTGGATGAACATTTAGATCATTTTCGTCCTCCCTAGGCTTATTCTTGTCAAATTAAGGTTTTTAACCAATGTTGTGCATCCAATAAGTTCATTTGTGTCATTGGATAAACATTTTGGTCATATTTGTTCTCCCTATGCTTATTGTTGTCCAATTAGGATTTTTAACCAATCTTGTGCATCCAATAGTAGTGTTTGTGTCATTGGATGAACATTTACGTGATTTTCTTCCTCCCGAGGTGTATTCTTGTCCAATTAGGGTTTTTAACCAATGTAGTGCTTCCAATAAGTTCATTTGTGTCATTGGATGAACATTTACGTCATTTTCATCCTCTCTAGGCTTATTCTTGTCCAATTACAGTTTTTAACCAATCTTGTGCATCCAATAGGTGTGTTTGTGTCATTGGATGAACATTTAGGTCATTTTCGTCCTCCCTAGGCTTATTCTTGTCCAATTAG
>NW_027335767.1:4041-6608 GCF_000331145.2 Cicer arietinum
TTATTCTTGCCCAATTAGGGTTTTTAACCAATCTTGTGCATCCAATAAGTTCATTTGTGTCATTGGATGAACATTTACGTCATTTTCGTCCTCCCTAGGTTTATTCTAGTCCAATTAGGGGTTTTAACGAATCTTGTGCAACTAATAGGTGTGTTTGTGTAATTGGATGAACATTTAGGTCATTTTTGTCCACCCCAGGCTTATTCTTATCCGATTAGGGGTTTTAACCAATCTTGTGCATCCATTAGGTTTGTTTGTGTCATTTGATGAACATTTAGGTCATTTTCATTCTCCCAAGGTTTATTCTTGTCCAATTAGGGTTTGTAACTGATGTTGTGCATCCAATAAGTTCATTTGTGTCATTGGCTTATTCTTGTTCAATTAGGGTTTTTAACCAATCTTGTACATCCAATAGGTGTGTTTGTGTCATTGGATAAACATTTAGGTCATTTTCGTCCTCCCTAGGTTTATTCTAGTCCAATTAGGGGTTTTAACGAATCTTGTGCAACTAATAGGTGTGTTTCTGTAATTGCATGAACATTTAGGTCATTTTCATTCTCCCAAGGTTTATTCTTGTCCAATTAGGGTTTGTAACTGATGTTGTGCATCCAATAAGTTCATTTGTGTCATTGGCTTATTCTTGTTCAATTAGGGTTTTTAACCAATCTTGTACATCCAATAGGTGTGTTTGTGTCATTGGATAAACATTTAGGTCATTTTCGTCCTCCCTAGGTTTATTCTAGTCCAATTAGGGGTTTTAACGAATCTTGTGCAACTAATAGGTGTGTTTCTGTAATTGCATGAACATTTAGGTCATTTTCATTCTCCCAAGGTTTATTCTTGTCCAATTAGGGTTTGTAACTGATGTTGTGCATCCAATAAGTTCATTTGTGTCATTGGCTTATTCTTGTTCAATTAGGGTTTTTAACCAATCTTGTACATCCAATAGGTGTGTTTGTGTCATTGGATAAACATTTAGGTCATTTTCGTCCTCCCTAGGTTTATTCTAGTCCAATTAGGGGTTTTAACGAATCTTGTGCAACTAATAGGTGTGTTTCTGTAATTGCATGAACATTTAGGTCATTTTCATTCTCCCAAGGTTTATTCTTGTCCAATTAGGGTTTGTAACTGATGTTGTGCATCCAATAAGTTCATTTGTGTCATTGGCTTATTCTTGTTCAATTAGGGTTTTTAACCAATCTTGTACATCCAATAGGTGTGTTTGTGTCATTGGATAAACATTTAGGTCATTTTCGTCCTCCCTAGGTTTATTCTAGTCCAATTAGGGGTTTTAACGAATCTTGTGCAACTAATAGGTGTGTTTCTGTAATTGCATGAACATTTAGGTCATTTTCATTCTCCCAAGGTTTATTCTTGTCCAATTAGGGTTTGTAACTGATGTTGTGCATCCAATAAGTTCATTTGTGTCATTGGCTTATTCTTGTTCAATTAGGGTTTTTAACCAATCTTGTACATCCAATAGGTGTGTTTGTGTCATTGGATAAACATTTAGGTCATTTTCGTCCTCCCTAGGTTTATTCTAGTCCAATTAGGGTTTTTAACCAATCTTGTACATCCAATAGGTGTGTTTGTGTCATTGGATGAACATATAGGCCATTTTCGTCCTCCCTAGGCTTATTCTTTTTCAATTAGTGTTTCTAAAAAATCTTGTACATCCAATAACTTGATTTGTGTCATTGGATTAACATTTAGTTCATTTTCATCCTCCCAAGGCCTATTCTTATCAAATTAGGGTTTCAAACCAATCTTGTGCATCCAATAGGTGTGTTTGTGTCATTGGATGAACATTTAGGTCATTTTCATCCTCCCTAGGCTTATTCTTGTCCAATTAAGGTTTTTAACAAATCTTGTGCATCCAATAGGTGTGTTTGTGTCATTGGATGAACATTTAGGTCATTTTCATCCTCCCTAGGCTTATTCTTGTCCAATTAAGGTTTTTAACAAATCTTGTGCATCCAATAGGTGTGTTTGTGTCATTGGATGAACATTTAGTTCATTTTCATCCTGCCTAGGCCTATTGTTGTCCAATTTGGGCATTTAACCAATCTTCTGCATCCAATAGGTGTGTTTGTGTCATTTGATGAACATTTAGGTCATTTTCGTCCTCCCTAGGCTTATTCTTGTTCAATTAGGGTTTTTAACAAATCTTGTGCATCCAATAAGTTCATTTGTGTCATTGGACGAACATTTAGGTTTTTTTCATCCTCCCTAGGCTTATTCTTATCCAATTAAGGTTTTTAACCAATCTTGTGCATCAAATAGGTGTGTTTGTGTCATTGGATGAACATTTAGATCATTTTCGTCCTCCCTAGGCTTATTCTGGTCCAATTAAGGTTTTTAACCAATGTTGTGCATCCAATAAGCTCATTTGTGTCGTTGTATGAACATTTACGTTATTTTCATCCTCCCTAGGTTTATTCATGTCCAATTACGGTTTTTAACAAATCTTGTGCATCCAATAGGTGTGTTTGTGTAATTGGATGAACATTTACGTCATTTTCTTCCTCCTTAGGCTTATTCTTGTCCAACTATGGTTTTTAACCAAT
>NW_027335767.1:6852-11357 GCF_000331145.2 Cicer arietinum
CTTATTCTTGTCCAATTAAGGTTTTTAACAAATCTTGTGCATCCAATAGGTGTATTTGTGTCATTGGATGAACATTTTGTTCATTTTCATCCTGCTTAGGCCTATTGTTGTCCAATTAGGGTTTTTAACCAATCTTGTGCATCCAATAGGTGTGTTTTGTCATTGGATGAACATTTAGATCATTTTCGTCCTCCCTAGGCTTATTCTTGTCCAATTAGGGTTTTTAACCAATCTTGTACATCCAATAGGTGTGTTTGTGTCATTGGATGAACATTTACGTCATTTTCATCCTTCCTAGGCTTATTCTTGTCCAATTAGGGTTTTTAACCAATCTTGTACATCCAATAGGTGTGTTTGTGTCATTGGATGAACATTTACGTCATTTTCATCCTTCCTAGGCTTATTCTTGTCCAATTAGGGTTTTTAACCAATCTTGTACATCCAATAGGTGTGTTTGTGTCATTGGATGAACATTTACGTCATTTTCATCCTTCCTAGGCTTATTCTTGTCCAATTAGGGTTTTTAACCAATCTTGTACATCCAATAGGTGTGTTTGTGTCATTGGATGAACATTTACGTCATTTTCATCCTTCCTAGGCTTATTCTTGTCCAATTAGGGTTTTTAACCAATCTTGTACATCCAATAGGTGTGTTTGTGTCATTGGATGAACATTTACGTCATTTTCATCCTTCCTAGGCTTATTCTTGTCCAATTAGGGTTTTTAACCAATCTTGTACATCCAATAGGTGTGTTTGTGTCATTGGATGAACATTTACGTCATTTTCATCCTTCCTAGGCTTATTCTTGTCCAATTAGGGTTTTTAACCAATCTTGTACATCCAATAGGTGTGTTTGTGTCATTGGATGAACATTTACGTCATTTTCATCCTTCCTAGGCTTATTCTTGTCCAATTAGGGTTTTTAACCAATCTTGTACATCCAATAGGTGTGTTTGTGTCATTGGATGAACATTTACGTCATTTTCATCCTTCCTAGGCTTATTCTTGTCCAATTAGGGTTTTTAACCAATCTTGTACATCCAATAGGTGTGTTTGTGTCATTGGATGAACATTTACGTCATTTTCATCCTTCCTAGGCTTATTCTTGTCCAATTAGGGTTTTTAACCAATCTTGTACATCCAATAGGTGTGTTTGTGTCATTGGATGAACATTTACGTCATTTTCATCCTTCCTAGGCTTATTCTTGTCCAATTAGGGTTTTTAACCAATCTTGTACATCCAATAGGTGTGTTTGTGTCATTGGATGAACATTTACGTCATTTTCATCCTTCCTAGGCTTATTCTTGTCCAATTAGGGTTTTTAACCAATCTTGTACATCCAATAGGTGTGTTTGTGTCATTGGATGAACATTTACGTCATTTTCATCCTTCCTAGGCTTATTCTTGTCCAATTAGGGTTTTTAACCAATCTTGTACATCCAATAGGTGTGTTTGTGTCATTGGATGAACATTTACGTCATTTTCATCCTTCCTAGGCTTATTCTTGTCCAATTAGGGTTTTTAACCAATCTTGTACATCCAATAGGTGTGTTTGTGTCATTGGATGAACATTTACGTCATTTTCATCCTTCCTAGGCTTATTCTTGTCCAATTAGGGTTTTTAACCAATCTTGTACATCCAATAGGTGTGTTTGTGTCATTGGATGAACATTTACGTCATTTTCATCCTTCCTAGGCTTATTCTTGTCCAATTAGGGTTTTTAACCAATCTTGTACATCCAATAGGTGTGTTTGTGTCATTGGATGAACATTTACGTCATTTTCATCCTTCCTAGGCTTATTCTTGTCCAATTAGGGTTTTTAACCAATCTTGTACATCCAATAGGTGTGTTTGTGTCATTGGATGAACATTTACGTCATTTTCATCCTTCCTAGGCTTATTCTTGTCCAATTAGGGTTTTTAACCAATCTTGTACATCCAATAGGTGTGTTTGTGTCATTGGATGAACATTTACGTCATTTTCATCCTTCCTAGGCTTATTCTTGTCCAATTAGGGTTTTTAACCAATCTTGTACATCCAATAGGTGTGTTTGTGTCATTGGATGAACATTTACGTCATTTTCATCCTTCCTAGGCTTATTCTTGTCCAATTAGGGTTTTTAACCAATCTTGTACATCCAATAGGTGTGTTTGTGTCATTGGATGAACATTTACGTCATTTTCATCCTTCCTAGGCTTATTCTTGTCCAATTAGGGTTTTTAACCAATCTTGTACATCCAATAGGTGTGTTTGTGTCATTGGATGAACATTTACGTCATTTTCATCCTTCCTAGGCTTATTCTTGTCCAATTAGGGTTTTTAACCAATCTTGTACATCCAATAGGTGTGTTTGTGTCATTGGATGAACATTTACGTCATTTTCATCCTTCCTAGGCTTATTCTTGTCCAATTAGGGTTTTTAACCAATCTTGTACATCCAATAGGTGTGTTTGTGTCATTGGATGAACATTTACGTCATTTTCATCCTTCCTAGGCTTATTCTTGTCCAATTAGGGTTTTTAACCAATCTTGTACATCCAATAGGTGTGTTTGTGTCATTGGATGAACATTTACGTCATTTTCATCCTTCCTAGGCTTATTCTTGTCCAATTAGGGTTTTTAACCAATCTTGTACATCCAATAGGTGTGTTTGTGTCATTGGATGAACATTTACGTCATTTTCATCCTTCCTAGGCTTATTCTTGTCCAATTAGGGTTTTTAACCAATCTTGTACATCCAATAGGTGTGTTTGTGTCATTGGATGAACATTTACGTCATTTTCATCCTTCCTAGGCTTATTCTTGTCCAATTAGGGTTTTTAACCAATCTTGTACATCCAATAGGTGTGTTTGTGTCATTGGATGAACATTTACGTCATTTTCATCCTTCCTAGGCTTATTCTTGTCCAATTAGGGTTTTTAACCAATCTTGTACATCCAATAGGTGTGTTTGTGTCATTGGATGAACATTTACGTCATTTTCATCCTTCCTAGGCTTATTCTTGTCCAATTAGGGTTTTTAACCAATCTTGTACATCCAATAGGTGTGTTTGTGTCATTGGATGAACATTTACGTCATTTTCATCCTTCCTAGGCTTATTCTTGTCCAATTAGGGTTTTTAACCAATCTTGTACATCCAATAGGTGTGTTTGTGTCATTGGATGAACATTTACGTCATTTTCATCCTTCCTAGGCTTATTCTTGTCCAATTAGGGTTTTTAACCAATCTTGTACATCCAATAGGTGTGTTTGTGTCATTGGATGAACATTTACGTCATTTTCATCCTTCCTAGGCTTATTCTTGTCCAATTAGGGTTTTTAACCAATCTTGTACATCCAATAGGTGTGTTTGTGTCATTGGATGAACATTTACGTCATTTTCATCCTTCCTAGGCTTATTCTTGTCCAATTAGGGTTTTTAACCAATCTTGTGCATCCAATAGGTGTGTTTGTGTCATTGGATGAACATTTTGGTCATTTTTGTCCTCCAAAGGCTTATTCTTGTCAAATTAGGGTTTTTAACTAATCTTGTGCATTTAATAGATGTTTTTGTGTCATTGGATGAATATTTAGGTAATTTTCATCCTCCATAGACTTATTCATATCCAATTAGGGTTTTTAACCAATCTTGTGCATCCAATAGGTGTGTTTGTGTCATTGGATCAACATTTCGCTCATTTTCGTCCTCCCAAAGCTTATTCTTGTCCAATTAGAGTTTTTAACTAATCTTTTGCATCCATTAAGTTCATTTGTGTCATTGGATGAACATTTAGGTCATTTTCGTCCTTCATAGGTTTGTTCTAGTCCAACTAGGGTTTTTAACTAATCTTGTGCATCCAATAGGTGTGTCTGTGTCATTGGATGAACATTTAGGTCAATTTCGTCCCCCCTAAGTTTATTCTAGTCCAACTATGGTTTTTAACCAATCTTGTGCATCCAATAGGTCTGTCTGTGTCAATGGATGTACGTTAAGGCCAGTTTCATCCTCCCTAGTCTAATTCTTGTCCAATTAGGGTTTTTAACCAATCTTGTGCATTTAATACGTGTGACTGTGTCATTGGATAAATATTTTGGTAATTTTGGTCCTCCCTAGGCTTATTCTTGCCCAATTATGACTTTTAACCAATCTTGTGCATCCAATAAGTTCATTTGTGTCATTGGATGAACATTTACGTCATTTTCGTCCTCCCTAGGTTTATTCTAGTCCAATTAGGGTTTTTAACCAATCTTGTGCAACCAATAGGTTCATTTGTGTCATTGGATTAACATTTATGTCATTTTACTCCTCCCTAGACTTATTCTTATTCAATTAGGGTTTTTAACTGCTCTTGTGCATCCAATAGGTGTGTTTGGGTCATAGGATGAACATTTAGGTCATTTTCGTCCACCCTAGGCTTATTCTTGTCCAATTAGGATTGTTAACCAATCTTGTGCAACCAATGTTGGATTTGGATCCTTTGATTCCTAATTTTGACATAATTCACAATTCAACAATATTCA
>NW_027335768.1:0-1256 GCF_000331145.2 Cicer arietinum
TTAGGTCATTTTCGTAATCCCTAGGTTTATTCTGGTTCAATTTGGGTTTTTAATTATTCATGTGAATCAAATAGGTGTGTTTGTGTCATTGGATGAACATTTAGGTCATTTTTGTCCTCCCTAGACTTATTATTGTCCAATTAGGGTTTTTAATCAATCGTGGGCATCCAATAGGCGTGTTTGTGTCAATGGAAGAACATATAGGTCACTTTCATCCTCCCTAGGCTTATTCTTGTCCAATTAGGGTTTTTTACCAATCTTGTGCTTCCAATAAGTTCATTTGTGTCATCGGATTAACATTTAGGTCATTTTCGTCATCCCTAGGCTTATTCTTGTCCAATTAGGGTTTTTAACCAATTTTGTGCATCCCATAGGTTTTTTTGTGTCATTGGATGAACATTTAGGTCATTTTCGTCCTCCCAAGGCTTATTCTTTTCCAATTAAGGTTTTTAACGAATTTTGTGCATCCTATAGGTTTGTTTGTGTCATTGGAGGAACATTTAGGTCATTTTCGTTATCCCTAGGTTTATTCTTGTTCAATTTGGGTTTTAAATTAATCTTGTGCATCAAATAGGTTTGTTTGTGTCATTGGATGAACATTTAGGTCATTTTCGTCCTCCCTAGGCTTATTATTGTCCAATTAGGGTTTTTAATCAATCTTGTGCATCCAATAGGCGTGTTTGTATCAATGGATGAACATTTAGGTCACTTTCATCCTCCATAGGCTTATTCATATCCAATTATGGTTTTTTTTACCAATCTTGTGCTTCCAATAAGTTCATTTGTGTCATCGAATTAACACTTAGGTCAATTTCGTCATCCGTAGGCTTATTGTTGTCCAATTAGGGTTTTTAACCAATTTTGTGCATCCAATAGGTTTGGTTGTGTCATTGGATGAACATTTAGGTCATTTACGTCCTCCCTAGGCTTATTCTTTTCCAATTAAGGTTTTTAACCAATTTTGTGCATCCAATAGGTTTGGTTGTGTCATTGGATGAACATTTAGGTCATTTACGTCCTCCCTAGGCTTATTCTTTTCCAATTAAGGTTTTATCCTATAAGTTTGTTTGTGTCATTGGATGAACATTTAGGTCATTTTCGTTATCCTTAGGTTTATTCTTGTCCAATTTGGGTTTTTTTTATCAATCTTGTGCATCCAGTAGGTGTGTTTGTGTCATTGAATGAACAAATAAATCATTTTCGTCCTCCATAGGCTTATTATTGTCCAATTAGGGTTTTTAATCAATCTTGTGCAT
>NW_027335769.1:0-387 GCF_000331145.2 Cicer arietinum
ATTGGACAAGAATAAGACTAGAGAGTACGAAAATGACCTAAATGTTCATCCAATGACACAAATAAACGTATTGAATGCACAAGATTGGTTAAAAACCCTAGTTCGACAAAAATAAGTCTAGGTAGGATGAAAATCACCTAAATGTTCATCCAATGATACAAACACACCTATTGGATGCACAAGATTGGTTAAAAACCCTAATTGGACTAGAACAAACCTAGGGAGGACGAATATGACCTAAATGTTCATCCAGTGAAACAAACACACCTATTGGATGCACAAGATTGGTTAAAAACCCTAGTTGGACAAGAATAAGTGTAGGAAGGACGAAAATGACCTAAATGTTCATCCAATGACACAAATGAACTTATTGGATGCACGAGATTG
>NW_027335769.1:1189-2706 GCF_000331145.2 Cicer arietinum
TGTTAAAAATCCTAATTGGACAAGAATAAGCCTAGGGAGGACGAAAATGACCTAAATGTTCATCCAATGACACAAATGAACTTATTGTATGCACAAAATTGGTTAAAAACCCTAGTTCGACAAGAATAAGTCTAGGTAGGATGAAAGTGAACTAAATGTTCATCCAATGATACAAACACACCTATTGGATGCACAAGATTGGTTTAAAACACTAATTTGCCTAGAACAAACCTAGGGAGGACGAATCTGACCTAAATGTTCATCCAGTGAAACAAACACACCTATTGGATGCACAAGATTGGTGAAAAACCCTCGTTGGACAAGAATAAGCCTAGGGAGGACGAATCTGACCTAAATGTTCATCCAGTGAAACAAACACACCTATTAGATGCACAAGATTGGTTAAAAACCCTCGTTGGACAAGAATAAGCCTAGGGAGGACGAATCTGACCTAAATGTTCATCCAGTGAAACAAACACACCTATTGGATGCACAAGATTGGTGAAAAACCCTCGTTGGACAAGAATAAGTGTAGGAAGGATGAAAATGACATAAATGTTCATCCAATGACACATATGAACTTATTGGATGCACAAGATTGGTTAAAAACCCTAATTAGACATGAATATACCAAGGGAGGACGAAAACGACCTAAATGTTCATCCAATGACCCAAACACATGTATTGTATGCACAAAATTGGTTAAAAACCCTAGTTGGACAAGACTAACTGTAGGAAGGACGAAAATGACCTAAATGTTCATCCAATGACACAAATGAACTTATTGGATGCACATGATTGGTTAAAAACCCTAAATGGACAAGAATAAGCCAATGGAGGACGAAAATGACCTGGTTAAAAACCCTAATTGGACTAGAACAAACCTAGGGAGGACGAATATGACCTAAATGTTCATCCAATGACCCAAACACATGTATTGTATGCACAAAATTGGTTAAAAACCCTAGTTGGACAAGAATAAGTGTAGGAAGGACGAAAATGACCTAAATGTTCATCCAATGACACAAATGAACTTATTGGATGCACAAGATTGGTTAAAAACCCTAGTTCGACAAAAATAAGTCTAGGTAGGATGAAAATGACCTAAAGGTTCATCCAATGATACAGACACACCTATTGGATGCACAAGATTGGTTAAAAACCCTAATTGGACTAGAACAAACCTAGGGAGGACGAATATGACCAAAATGTTCATCCAGTGAAACAAACACACCTATTGGATGCACAAAATTGGGTAAAAACCCTAGTTGGACAAGAATAAGTGTAGGAAGGACGAAAATGACCTAAATGTTCATCCAATGACACAAATGAACTTATTGGATGCACATGATTGGTTAAAAACCCTAAATTGACAAGAATAAGCCAATGGAGGACGAAAATGACCTAAATATTCATCCAATGACACAAACACACCTACTGTACGCACAAGATTAGTTAAAAACCCTAATTGGACAAGAATAAGACTAGAGAGTACGAAAATGACCTAAATGTTCATC
>NW_027335770.1:0-1110 GCF_000331145.2 Cicer arietinum
TATTGGATGCACAAGATTGGTTAAAAATCCTAATTGAACAAGAATAAGCCTATGGAGGACGAAGATGAGCTAAATGTTAATCCAATGACACAAACAAACTTATTGGATGCACAAGATTGGTTAAAAACCCTAATTGGAGAAGAATAAGCCTAAAGAGGACGAAAATGACCTAAATGTTAATCCAATGACACAAACAAACTTATTGGATGCACAAGATTGGTTAAAAACCCTAATTGGAGAAGAATAAGCCTAAAGAGGACGAAAATGACCTAAATGTTCATCCAATGACTCAAACACACCTATTGGATGAAAACTCTAATTGGACTAGAATAAACGTAGGGAGGACGAAAATGACCTAAATGTTAATCCAATGACACAAATGAACTTATTGGATGCACAAGATTGGTTAAAAACCATAATTGGACAAGAATAAGCCTAGGGAGGACGAAAATGACCTAAATGTTAATCCAATGACACAAATGAACTTATTGGATGCACAAGATTGGTTAAAAACCATAATTGGACAAGAATAAGCCTAGGGAGGACGAAAATGACCTAAATGTTAATCCAATGACACAAATGAACTTATTGGATGCACAAGATTGGTTAAAAACCCTAATTGGACAAGAATAAGCCTAAGGAGGACGAAAATGACCTAAATATTCATCCAATGATACAAACGCACCTATTCAATGCACAAGATTGACTAAAAAACCCTAATTGGAATAGAATAAACCTAGCAGGACAAAAATTACCTTAATGTTCATCCAATGACACAAATGAACTTATTGGATGCACAAGATTGGTTAAAAACCATAATTGGACAAGAATAAGCCTAGGGAGGACGAAAATGACCTAAATGTTAATCCAACGACACAAATGAACTTATTGCATGCACAAGATTGGTTAAAAACTCTAATTGGACAAGAATAAGCCTAAGGAGGACGAAAATGACCTAAATGTTCATCCAATGACACAAACACACCTATTGGATGCCCAAGATTGGTTAAAAACCTTAATTGGGAAAGAATAAACCTAGGGAGGACAAAAATTACCTTAATGTTCATCAAATGACACAAATGAACTTATTGGATGCACAAGATTGGTTAA
>NW_027335771.1:0-2809 GCF_000331145.2 Cicer arietinum
GTTCATCCAATTACACAAAAGAACTTATTGGATGCACAAGTTTGGTTAAAAACCCTAATTGGATAAGAATAAGCCTAGCGAGGATGAAAATGAGCTAAATGTTCAAGCAATGACACAAACACACCTATTGGATGCACAAGATTGGTTAAAAACCCTTATTGGAAAAGAATAAGCCTAGGGAAGACGAAAATGACCTAAATGTTCATCCAATGACACAAATGAACTTATTGGATGAACAAGATAGGTTAAAAACCCTAATAGAAAAGAATAAGCTTAGGGAGGACGAAAATGACCTAAATGTTCATTCAATTACACAAATGCACTTATTGGATGCACAAGATTAGTTAAAAACCCTAACTGCACAAGAACAAGCTTAGGGAGGACGAAAATGACCTAAATGTTCATCCAATGACACAAACACACTTATTGGATGCACAAGATTGGTTAAAAACCCTAATTGGACAAGAATAAGCCTAGGGAGGAAGAAAATGACCTAAATGTTCATCCAATGACACAAATGAATTTATTGGATGCAAAAGATAAGTTAAAAACCCTAATTGGACAAGAATAAGCCTATGGAGGTGATGACTCTTCATCAGATGCATATTTTCCCACTATTTTAGTCTTATTTATCGTCAATTATTAGTTAAATTAAGGATTTATTTCATATATTTTGTTGATTTTTGTTCTTTGAGTTAAATTAAATGTTTTATGTTTTATTTTAGTGATTAAGTAGGAATTTTTCGTAATTTTACATTGCGTTGTGTTTTGGTGCAGTGCTGAATTTTTGTGAGAAATCAACATGACACATGTAGAGTATTTCAGCCATATCTGGAGTTTTAGATGTCCAATTGGAGTCAAACCAAATGAAATTGAAAGCTAGGATCCATAGCTACAACGTTCATGAAGACACCGGAACCAAATTCAGAGTCGAAAGAGGAGAAAAATGCAATATACGCCGGACAGCAGATGTTGAGCGCTGGAGCGCGCCCAAGTTGCATTGTTTTTACAATCTGATGTTTTTGCTCTGATACGTAATAATGTAATTAATAATGTAATAATACTCTTAATACTTGTTGTTTTGAAATGCTCAAGTTAAAATTGTATGATTGTCATTTATGCCAAAAAGGGGGAGATTGTTGGACTTTAGTCCTTTGAATTCTTATTTTGACATAATTAACAAACATACAATGGTCATTCATCATATGATAAATCTAATATTTGAATTGAGCAAGATTTCAGGAACAACAATCCAATCCTACACACTTGGAACATATTGCTTGGAACACAAGAAATCAACAAAAGTTGATTTTTGACTGAGTAAATCGATTGGGAAATCGATTTCATAACAAGGGTGTAAGGAAACACAACTGTTTGTGATGGTATAATCGATTGGGCAATCGACTGACTAAATTAGAAATGAAAACTGCACAAGTCAGTGGCACCCTGTTTTACAAGCTAATCGATTGACGAATCGATTATACATTTCACAAAGTAAACCTGATTGAAATAAATCGATTGGGAAATCGATTGTACAAGTCACAGTGACACTCCAGTTTTGAGGGTAATCGATTGGCAAATCGATTGCTTAAATACTATTTGCAAAATAACTTTCCCTGTGACAAACACAATCGATTGGACAATCTATTGTGTGAAATTTCAATCAAGTTAAGTTTGGTTGCAATCGATTGGGAAATCGATTGAACTAAACCCCAGGTAAGAACGTTTTCAGACAAATACATACAAATCGATTGGCACGTCGATTAACATCAAAATAGCTGAGTCACTAACTTAAACACAATCGATTGGCAAATCGATTGAAAGAACTTTTTGAAATCTCAGTGAACTCTGAGCTTGTGGCCAAATCGATTCTGAGTATTTGTTAATCGATTATGAAAACTTAATAAATCGATTACGAAATCGATTGGTATGTGTTTTACTTTGAACATAAAACTAAACGCCAGGTGAGAACTTTTCAGGAAAATACACACAAATCGATTGGCACATCGACTAACATCAAAATAGCTGAGTCACTGACTTAAACACAATCGATTGGCAAATCGATTGAAAGAACTTTTTAAAATCACAGTGAACTCTGAGCTTGTGGCCAAATCGACTCTGAGTATTTGTTAATCGATTATGAAGACTTAACAAATCGATTACGAAATCGATTGGTATGTGTTTTACTTTGAACATAACATCTGCAATCGATTACGAAATCGATGCATATCAGTCTTAACATAATTGCTGAAAAATGTTGTTTAAAGAATCGATTGGTAAATCGATTGGCTTATATAGTTTCAAGATTCAAGAAAAACAAGACACACGATAATCGATTGGCAAATCGATTAGACTGGTTTATCACTTTACGAAATCGATTGGTAAATCGATTGATTAATATGTTTTTCAGAAACTATATAAACTGTCTTCAATCTGTCTTTCAATAACATGAATGATAATAACAATGATATCAATCTGAAATATACATTGAATATTCTTGATACACAATAACACTTGGTTAATACATTGAGATTACTTTTTCAGATCAAAAGAAAAAGAAGATAATCAACAATCAATTAGATAGCTGGAAAAGTGATCTTGAAAGACAAGGATTCTCATAAACAAATCTTTGAATATCCAGAATTGTGAGAAGCCATTTTGACCAAGATTGAAGACTACTTTTTGTTCTTTCTGTATTCTGTTTGTAATAATCTTGCAATATTTGTATATGTGATTAATATTAGATGTGTTGTAGCTAAATATCACTAGAAGGGGGGTTGAATAGGGATTTTGCTGTTAAAAACAATTT
>NW_027335772.1:0-1247 GCF_000331145.2 Cicer arietinum
AGAAGAACAATGAAGGTTGAGATGATAGTGAAGTTTACGTAATGAAGAGGAAACTGAAGAGGTAACTGGTATATATATGTAACCCTTTTACAGCGCTTTTTATAAGCCTTTTACAGCGCTTCTTTTGCAAAGCGCTCTAAAATGTCTCTTTATGTTAATTTTAAAAGGCTCTTTTACAGCGCTTATGTGTAAAAGCGCTGTAACAGACCTCCTTGTTTTATTATGGTATATGAATGTATTTTTTAAAGCCTTTTACAGCGCTTTTCTAAATGAGCGCTGTAAAAGGCCTTATTGTTTTTGTGTTTTGTTATGTTATTTTTTAAACAAGCTCAACATGCAAAACCCACATAGTAGTAACTGGTCACCACCAAAATCCCTTCCTCTTCACCAAACTCATGTGTTTTGTTTTATTGTTTTATTTTATTTTTGTGTTTGGTTTATTTGGGTTGGGATGACATTAAAAACCTTTTTATCAGTTCAGTTCAGAAAATAAATTAATCAGAACTTAGTATAAAACACTCAATTCAGATTACATGCATGAATTATTAGAAATGACAATGAGAATCTCTCTGTACAGTTCAGTTCAGTTCAGTTCAGAAAATAAATTAATCAGAACTTAGTATAAAACACTCAATTCAGATTACATGCATATTTACAATAACACAGTTCAGATTACATGCATAGCTTATATAAAACAATTAAACATATACATTAAGATGCCCTTCTTCTTTTCCTGGTGACATTCACATTTGTTTGTCCATTTACAATACGAAACGATGGATTAATCCAAATTCCCTCATCATGATCATCTCTAAGATATAAACCATCATCAGTTGAATCAATTTCATGTGGTTGTTGTGATGTTGCAAATAAAAGATCATTACCAACATCTTCATCATTATTGTTATCATCACTTATTTTATTGGTCGATAGGACAACAGACCATTTATCATTAGAAGGATCAGTGACATAAAACACTTGTTGAGCTTGCGACGCTAAAATAAAAGGCTCGTCTTTGTATCCCACCCTATTAAAATCGACAAGCAAGAATCCTGACTCATCAATCCGAACGCCATTATTATTATCGACCCACTTGCAACCAAATATAGGAACACGAAACATTGTCAGATGCCCTTCTTCTTTTCATGGTGACATTCACATTTGTTTGTCGATTTACAAAACAAAACGATGGATTAATCCAAATTCCCTCATCATGATCATCTCTAAGATATAAAACATCATCAGTT
>NW_027335773.1:0-1693 GCF_000331145.2 Cicer arietinum
TGTTATAAGGGTCTCTCGGTCCTCGATTTCATCGGGACTTTTCGAGCGATTTTTGTACCACCCTACTAAAATGGAACGAAATATGTATTTTTAAACAAGACGTTGGCTAGTGTTTTAAATCTAACGCGGAACCCAAAAGAAAATTATAAATTTAGAAGAAGAATGATATAAGGAACTCTCAGTCCTCGAATTCATCTGGACTTTCGGACGATTTTCGTACCCCACCACAAAAAAGGGCCAAAATTAGTATTTTCAGACCAGACGATGGCTAGTGTTTGAATTCTGATGTAGATCCCGAAACACAATTATAAATTTAGGAGAAGAATGCTATAAGAGTCTTCTGATCCTTGATTTCATGTGGACTTTTCGGGCGATTTTTGTATCACCCAACAAAAATATACCAAAATCCGTATTTTCATACAAAACGATGGCTAGTGTTTGAATTCTGATGTAGATCCCGAAACACAATTATAAATTTAGGAGAAGAATGCTATAAGAGTCTTCTGATCCTTGATTTCATGTGGACTTTTCGGGCGATTTTTGTATCACCCAACAAAAATATACCAAAATCCGTATTTTCATACAAAACGATGGCTAGTGTTTGAATTCTGATGTAGATCCCGAAACACAATTATAAATTTTGGAGAAGAATTTCGGGAGCTTTTGTCGATCTCTTGGTCCTCGATTTCTTCTGGTCTTTTTCGGGAGATATTTGTACCACCCGACAAAAATAGACCGAAAATCGTATTTTTGGAACTGAATTTCTTCGGGTCTTTTTCGGGAGATGTTTAAAATCTGATGCAGAACCCGAAAAACAGTTATAAATTAAGTAGAAGAATGCTATAATTTGAGTCTTCTAGTCCTCGATTTCAAATGGACTTTTCGGGCGATTTTCGTACCACGATAAAAAAGGACCAAAATTAGTATTTTCAGACCAGACGATGGCTAGTGTTTGAAACACAATCATAAATTTTGGAGAAGAATGCTACAAGGGTCTCCCGAGCCTCGATTTCATCTGGACTTTTTGGGCGATTTTTGTACCACCAAACAAAAATGGACCAATTCCGTAGTTTCAGACCAAACGATGGTTAGTGTTAGAAATCTGACAAAGAACCCGATACAGAGTTATAAATTTAGGAGAAGAATGTAATAAGGGTCTCCTCGTCCTCGATTTCATCTAGACTGTTCGGGCAATTTTTGTACCACCAGACAAAAATGGACCGAAATCCGTATTTTCTTACAAGACGATGGCTAGTGTTTGAAATCCGATGCGGAACCCAAAACACATTTATAAATTTGGTGAAGAATGCTATAATGGTCTCCCGGTTCTCGATTTCATCTGGACTTTTTGGGCGATTTTCCTACCACCAAACAAAAATGGACTGAAATTCATATTTTCGGACTAGAGTATGGTTAATGTTTAAAATCGAGCGCGGAGCCCAAAAAACAGTTATAAATTTTTGAGAAGAATGCTATAAGGGTCACCTGATCCTCGATTTCACAAAGACTTTTCGATCGAATTTTCGTACCACCCGACTAAAATAGACTGAAATCCGTATTTTCGGACCAAACAATGGCTAGTGTTTGAAATTTGACACGGAACCCGAAACACACATATAAATCAGTATTTTCAGACAAGACGATGGCTAGTGTTTGAGATCTGGCGCAGAACCCGAAACATAGTTATAAATTT
>NW_027335773.1:3243-11887 GCF_000331145.2 Cicer arietinum
GGTTCCGCGTCAAAACTCAAACACTAGCCTTCTTCTGGTCTGAAAATATAGATTTTGGCATATTTTTGTCGATGGGTACGAAAATCGACCGAAAAGTCTAAATGAAATCGAGGACCGGGAGACCCTTATAGCATTCTTCTCCAAAATTTACAACTGTGTTTCGGTTTCTGTGTCAAAATTCAAACACTAACCATCGTCTTGTTCGGAAATTTGGATTTCGGTCCATTTTAGTCGAGTGGTATGAAAATCGCCCGAAACGTCCAGTAGAAATCGAGGACCGAGAGACCCTTATAGCATTCTTATCCAAAAATTATAACTTAGTTTCGAATTCCGCGTTAGATTTCCAACACTAGCCCTCGTCATGTTTGAAAATACAGATTTCGTTTTTTTTTTGTCGAGGGTTACGAAAATTGCCCGATAGTCCAGATGAAACCGAGGACGGAGAGACCCTTATAACATTCTTCTCCAAAATTTATAACTTTGTTCCGGGTTCCGTGTCAGATTTCAATCACTAACCATCGTTTTGTTCGAAAATACAGATTTTTGTTCATTTTAGTAGGGTGTAGGAAAATCGTCCAAAAAGTCCAGATGAAATCGAGGACCGGAAGACCTTTAAAGCATTCTTCTCCAAAATTTATAATTGTCTTTCAGATTTTGCGACATATTTCAAACACTAACCATCGATTTGTTTGAAAATACGAATTTTGGTCCATCTTAGCTGTGTGGTACGAAAATTGCCCGAAAAGACGTGACGAAATTGAGGACCAGGAGACCCTTATAGCATTCTTCTCACAAATTTATAACTGTTTTTCATGCTCCGCTCCCGATTTTAAAATCTAGCCATCGTCTTGTCCAAAAATACGAATTTCTATCCATTTTTATTGGGTGGTACGAAAATCACCCAAAACGTCCAGATGAAATCGAGGATAGGGAGACACTTATAACATTCTTCTTCTAAATTTATAAATGTGTTTCATGTTCCGCGTCAGATTTCAAACACTAGCCGTAGTCTTGTTGGAAAATATGAATTTCGGTCCATTTTAGTTAGGTGGTATGAAAATCGAAGACCAGGAGACCAATATAGCATTCTTCTCAAAAATTATAACTGTGTTTCGGGTTTCGCACCAGATTTCAAACACTAACCACAGTTTTGTTTGAAAATACAAATTTCGGTCCATTTTAGTCGGGTGGTACGAAAATCGCTTGAAAAGTCCAAATGAAATCTAGGACCGAGAGACCGTTATAGCATTCTTCTTCTAAATTTATAACTGTGTTTCGGGTTCTGCGTTAGATTTCAAACACTAGCCATCGTTTTTTCTAAAATACGAATTTCGGTCTATTTTAGTCAGGTGGTACGAAAATCGCATGAAAAGTGCCAATGAAATCTGGGACCGGGATACCCTTATATCATTCTTCTACAAAATTTATATATGTGTTTCAGGTTTCGCGTTAGATTTCCCACACTAGCCCTTGACATGTTTGAAAATACAGATTTTGGTCCTTTTTTGTCGAGGGTTACGAAAATCGCTCGATAAGTCCAGATGAAATCGAAGACCGGGTGACCCTTATAGCACTCTTCTCCTAAATATATAACAATGTTTCTCCTTTCGAGTCAAATTTCAATCACGTGCCATCGTCTGGTCTGAAAATACAGATTTTGGTCCATTTTGTCGAGGGGTACGAAAATTGCCCGTAAAGTCCAGATGAAATCGAGGACATATTGACCCTTATAACATTCTTCATCTAAATTTATATCTGTGTAATGGGTTCTGTGTCAAATTTCAAACACTAATCATCGTTTTGTTCGAAAATACAGATTTTGGTTCATTTTAGTTGGGTGGTAAGAAAATCGTCCAAAAAGTCCAGACCAAATCGAGGAATGGAAGACCTTTATAGCATTCTTCTCCAAAATTTATAATTGTGTTTCACGTTCTGCGACATATTTCAAACACTAACCATCGTTTTGTTCGAAAATTTGAATTTTGGTCCATTTTAATCGTGTGGGACGAAAATTGCCCAAAAAGACTAGATAAAATCGAGGACCAGGAGACCCTTATAGCATTCTTCTCCAAAATTTAAAACTGTTTTTGGGGCTCCGCGCCCGATTTTAAAAACTAGCCATTGTTTGGTCCGAAAATACGAATTTCGGACAATTTTTTTTCGGTGGTACGAAAATCGGCCAAAAAGTCCAGATGAAATCGAGGATAGGGAGACCCTTATAACATTCTTCATCTAAAGTTGTAACTGTGTTTCAGGTTGTGCGTCAGATTTCAACACTAGCCATAGTCTTGTTCGAAAATACGAATTTCGGTCCATTTTAGTTAGGTGGTATGACAATCGCCATAAAAAGTCCAACGAAATCGAAATCAGGAGACCCTTATAGCATTCTGCTACAAAATTTATAAATGTGATTCGGGTTCCGCGCCAGATTTCAAACACTAACCATCGTTTTGTTCGAAAATACGAATTTCGGTCCATTTTAGTCAGGTGGTACGAAAATCGCTCGAAAAGTCCAAATGAAATCTAGGACCGAGAGACCGTTATAGCATTCTTCTCCAAAATTTAAAACCTTTTTCGGGCTCTGCGCCCAATTTTAAACACTAGCCATCGTCTGGTCCGAAAATACAAATTTTGGTCCATTTTTATTCGGTGGTACGAAAATCGGCCAAAACTGTGTTTTTAGGTTCTGCGTCAGATTTCAACACTAGCCATAGTCTTGTTCGAAAATACGAGTTTCGGTCTATTTTAGTTAGGTGGTATGCAATCGCCAGAAAAAGTCCAAATTCAATCGAAGATTGGGAGACTCTTATAGCATTCTTCTCCAAAATTTATAAGTGTGATTCGGGTTCCGCGCTAGATTTCAAACACTAACCATTGTTTTGTTTGAAAACACGAATTTCGGTCCATTTTAGTCGGGTGGTACGAAAATCGCTCGAAAAGTATAAATGAAATCTACGAACGAGAGACCGTTATAGCATTCTTCTTCTAAATTTATAACTGTGTTTCGGGTTCCGTGTCAGATTTCAAACACTTCCCATCGTTTTGTTCGAAAATACGAATTTCTGTCCATTTTAGTCGGGTGGTACGAAAATCACCCGAAATGTCCAGATGTAATCTAGGACCGGGAAACCCTTATATTAGTCAGATTTCAAACACTAGCCATAGTCTTTTTTCGAAAATACGGATTTCGGTCCTTTTTTGTCGATGGTACGAAAATTGCCTGAAAAGTCTAGATGAAATTAATGACAAGAAAACTCTAGTAGTATTCTTCTCCAAAATTTATAATTGTACTTCGGGTTCTGCGTCATATTTCAAACACTAGCTATTGTTTGGTCAGGAAATACGGATTTCGTTCCATTTTTGTCGAATGTTACGAAAAACCCCCGAAAAGTCCAGATGAAATCGAGGATCGGGAGCCCTTACAATATTCTTCTCCTAAATTTATAAAAGTCTTTCGGATTTCGCCTCATATTTCAAACACTAGCCATCATCTGGTCAGAATAATAAATTTTGGTCCATTTTTTTCGAGTGGTAAGAAAATCGCCCAAAGAGTCCAGATGAAATCGAGGACATGGAGACCCTGATAGGATTCCTCTTCTAAATTTATAACTGTGTTTCGGCTTCCGCGTCAGATTTCAAAAACTAGGCATCGTATTGTTCAAAAATACGGGTTTCAGTCCATTTTAGTTGGGTGGTACGAAAGTCGCCCGAAAAGTCCAGATGAAATCTAGGACTGGGAGACCCTTATAGCATTCTTCACCTAAATTTAAAACCGTCTTCCAATTTCCGTATCAGATTTCAAACACTAGCCATTGTTTTGTTCAAAAACACGAATTTTGGTCCATTTTAGTCTTGTGGTACGATAATCACCCGAAAATACCAGATGAAATCGAGGATCGGGAGACCCTTATAGCATTCTTCTCCTAAATATATAACAATGTTTCAGATTTCGGGTCAGATTTCAAACACTAGCCATCGTCTGGTTCGAAAATATAGATTTTGGTCCATTTATTTCGAAGGGTACGAAAATCGCCCGAAAAGTCCAAATGAATTCGACGACCGAGAGACCCTTATAGCGTTCTTCTTCTAAATTTGATATTGTATTTTGGATTCCATGTCAAATTTGAAACACTAGCCATCGTGTGGTCCGAAAATACGACTTTCAATCCATTTTAGTTTAGTGGTATGAAAATCGCCTGAAAAGTCCAGATGAAATCGAGGACCGGGAGACCCTTATATAATTCTTCTTCTAAATTTATAAATGTGTTTCAGATTCCATATAATACCACTAGTTTTGATACAAAAGTCCTGATAATATCTTCACAATGAAAAATTTCAAATACTAGCCATCGTCTTGTTTAAAAATATAATTTCTTTCCATTTTGTCGGGTGGTACGAAAATCGCCTGAAAAGTCCAGATGAAATGGAGAACCGGGAATTTTAGGTTCCGTGTCAAATTTCGAACACTAGCCCTCCAGTTTCGCATCAGATTTCAAACACTAGCCATCGTTTGGTCCGAAAATACATATTTTGGTCAATTTTTGTCGAGGGGTACGAAATTCACTCGAAAAGTCCAGATGAAATCGAGGACCGAGAAAACCATATAACATTCTTCTTCTAAATTTATAACTGTGTTTCGAGATCCGTGCAGATTTCAAAAACTAGCCATGGTCTTGTTCGAAAATACGGATTTTGGTCCAATTTAGTCAGGTGGTACGAAAATAGCCCGAAATGTTCAGATGAAATCGAGGACTAGGAGACTCTTATAACATTCTTCTCCTAAATTTATAATTGTGTTTCAAGTTCCGCGTCAGATTTCAAGCACTATCTATTGTCTTGTTCGGAAATACGGATTTCGGTCCATTTTTGTCGTGTGGTACGAAAATTGCCCGAAAACTCCAGATGAAATCGAGGACCGGGAGACCCTTATAAAATTCTTCTCCTAAATATATAACAGTGTTTTCGGATTCCGTGTCAAATTTCAAACACTAGCCATCGTTTGGTCAAAAAATACAGATATTGGTCCATTTTTGTCGAGGGGTACAAAAATCGCCCAAAAAGTCCATATGAAATCGAGGACCGAGAGACTCTTATAGCATTCTACTCCAAAATTTATAAATGTGTTACAGGTTCCATGTCAAACACTAGCCATCATCTTGTTCGAGAATACGTATATCGTTCCATTTTAGCCGGGTGGCACGAAAATTGCCCAAAATGGCCAGATGAACTCGAGGACCAGAAGAATCTTATAGCATTTTTCGCCTAAATTTATAACTGGGTTTTCGGTTCCTGGTCAAATTTCAAACACCAGCCCTCATCTATTCCGAAAATATAGATTTCGGTCCATTTTTGTCGGGTAGTACAAAAATTACCCGAAAAGTCTAGATGAAATCGAGGACCGAGAGACCCTTACAACATTCTTCTCTTAAATATATAAAAGTGTTTCGCGTTATGCGTCAGATTTCAAAAATCTTATAGCATTTTTCTCCTAAATTTATAACTGTGTTTTCGGTTCCTGGTCAAATTTCAAACACCAGCCCTCGTCTATTCCGAAAATATAGATTTCGGTCCATTTTTGTCGGGATAGTACAAAAATTGCCCGAAAAGTCTAGATGAAATCGAGGACCGAGAGACCCTTTCAACATTCTTCTCTAAAATATATAAAAGTGTTTCGCATTATGCGTCAGATTTCAAACACTAGACATCGTGTTGTTCGAAAATACGAATTTCGGTCCATTTTTGTCGTGTGGTACGAAAATAGCCCGAAAAGTCTAGTTGAAATCGAGGACCGAGCGACCCTTATATCATTGTTCTCCTTAATATATAATAGTTTTTCGGGTTATGAAAATACAGATTTTGGTCAATTTTGGTTCACGGGGTATGAAAATTGCCATAAAAGTCCAGATTAAATCGAGGACCGAGAGACACTTATAGCATTCTTCTTCTAAATTTATGACTATATTTCGGTTTCCGCATCAGATTTCAACATCGGTTTGCGGGTGGTACGAAAATCGCCCCAATAGTCCAGATGAAATCGAGGATTGAGAGTCCTTTATAGGATTCTTCTTCTAAATTTATAACTGTGTTTTTAGTTGCGCGTCAGAATTGAAATACTAGCCATCATCTTGTTCGAAAATACAGATATCGGTCCATTTTACTCTAGACGTACGAAAATCTCCCGAAATGTCCAGATGAAATCGAGGACAAGGAGACTCTTATTGCATTCTTTTCCGAAATTTATATCTGTGTTTCGGGTTCCGAGTCACATTTCTAATACAAGCTATCGTCTGGTCCGAAAATACACATTTCGGTCCCTTTTTGTCGGGTTGTACGAAAATCGCCCAAAAAGTCCAAATGAAATTGAGGACCAGGAAACCATTATTGCATTGTTCTCCTAAATTTTATAACAGTATTTCGGGTTCCGCATCAGATTTAAAAAACTAAGCATAGTTAGGTTCGAAAAAATGGATTTTGTTAAATTTTTGTCGGGTGGTACGAAAATCGCCCGAAAAGTCCAAATGAAATCGAGGACCAAAAGACCATTTTAACATTCTTCTCCTAAATATAAAATAATGTTTCAGGTTCCGCGTCAGATTTCAAGCACTAGCTATCGTCTGGTTTGAAAATATAGATTTTGGTCTATTTTTGTCGAGGGGTACGACACTTGCCCGAAAAGATCAGATGAAATCGAGGACCGAGAGTTCCTTATAGCATTCATATTCTAAATTTATAACAATGTTTTGGTTTTCGAGTCAGATTTTAAACAATAGCCATTGTCTTGTTCGAAAATACATATTTTGGTCCATTTTTGTAAGGTGGTACGAAAATCGCCGAAAAGTCCAGATGAAATCCAGGATCGAGAGACCCTTATAGCATTTTTTTCCTAAATATATAATAGTGATTTGGGTACCGCGCCAGATTTCAAAAACTAGCCATCGTCTAGTTGAAAAATATAGATTTTTGTCCATTTTTGTCGAAGGGTACGAAACTCGCCCGAAAAGTCCAGATGAAATCGCGGACCGAGAGTCCCTTATAGCACTCTTTTTCTAAATTTATATATTTGTTTCAGTTTCTGCGTCAGATTTCAAACAATAGCCATCATCTTGTTCGAAAACACTAGTTTCGGTCCATTTTAGTCGGGTGGTACGAAAATTGCCCAAAAATTCCAAATGAAATCGAGGACCGAGAGAACCTTATAGCATTCTTCTCCTAAATATATAACAGTGTTTCGGGTTCCGCGTCAGTTTTTAAATAGTAGCCATCGTCTGGTCCGAAAATACAGATTTTGGTCTATTTTTGTCAAGGGGTACGAAATTCGCCCGAAAAGTCTAGAAGATATCAACGACTGAAAGACCCTTGTAGCATTCTTCTTCTAAATTTATAATTGTGTTTCGGGATCCAAGTCATATTTTAAACACTAACCATTATCTTGATCGATTTCATCTTGACTTTTTGGGTGATTTTCGTACGCCTCGACAAAAATGGACCAAAATCTTAATTTTCGGACAAGACGATGTCTAGTGTTTGAAATCTGATGCGGAACCCGAAAAAAGGGACCAAAATCTGTGTTTTTTTACTAGACGATGGCTAGCGTTTTAAATTTGATGCGGAAGTCGAAACACTGTTATATATTTAGGAAAAGAATGTTGTGAGTGTCTCTCGGTCCTCGATTTCATTTGGATTTTCGTACTACACGACAAAAATGGACCGAAATCCGTATTTTCAAACCAGACGATGGCTAGTGTTTGAAATCTGACGCAGAACCTGAAACACTGTTATATATTCAGGAGAAGAATGTTAAAAGGGTCTCTCAGTCCTCGATTTCATTTGGACTTTTCTGGCGATTTTCGTACCACCCGACAAAAATTGACCAAAATCCATTTTTTCGAACCAAACGATGGTCAGTTTTTTAAATCTAATGCGGAACCCGAAATATTGTTATACATTTAGGAGGAGAATGCAATAAGGGTTTCCCAATCCTCGATTTCATCTGGACATTTCAGGCGATTTTTGTACAACCCGACTAAAATGGATCGAAAATCGTATTTTCGAACAAGATGATGGCTAGTTTTTGAAATCTAAAGAGAAAACTGAAACACAATGATCAATTTAGAAGAAGAATGTCATAAGGGACCCTCGGTCCATGATTTCATCTGAACGTTTCGGGCGAGTTTCGTACCCCTCGACAAAAATGGACCAAAATCTGTATTTTCAAACTAAACGATGGCTAGTGTTTGAAATCTGACGCGGAACCCGAAACACTGTTATGTATTAAGGAGAAGAATGATATAAGGGTCGTTGGGTCCTTGATTTCATCTGGACTTTCCATGAGATTTTCGTTCCACACGACAAAAATTGACCGAAATCCGTATTTTCGAACAAGACGATGTCTAGTGTTTGAAATCTGACGCATAACGTGAAAAACTGTTATATATTTAGGAGAAGAATGTTGTTAGGGTCTCTCGGTCCTCGATTTCATTTGGATTTTTTGGGCGATTTTCGTACTACCCGACAAAAAAGGACCGAAATCTGTATTTTCGGACCAGACGAGGGCTAGTGTTTGAAATTTGACGCGGATCCCTAAATACAGTTATAAATTTTGGAGAAGAATGATATAAGGTCCTCCCGGTCATCGATTTTATTT
>NW_027335773.1:13287-14133 GCF_000331145.2 Cicer arietinum
CGGGCGACTTTCGTACCACCCGACAAAAATGGAAAGAAATATGTATTTTCGAACAAGACAATGGCTAATGTTTGAAATCTGACGTCGTGAAGCTTTTATCAGGACTTTTGTATCAAAACTAGTGGTATTATATGGAATCTAAAACACATTTATAAATTTAGCAGAAGAATTCTATAAGGGTCTCCCGGTCCTCGATTTCATGTGGACTTTTCGGGCGATTTTCATACCACTAGTCTAAAATGGATTGAAATCTGTATTTTCGGACCAGACGATGGCTAGTGTTTCAAATTTGACATGGAACCTAAAAAACAGTTATAAATTTAGAAGAAGAATGCTATTAGGGTCTAAAATGGATTGAAATCTATATTTTCATACAAGACAATGGCTAGTGTTTGAAATCTGACACGGAATTCGAAACACTGTTATATATTTAGGAGAAGAATGCTATAAGGGTCTCTAGGTACTCGATTTCATGTAGTATTTTCGGTTGATTTTCGTACCACCCGACTAAAATGGACCAAAATTCGTATCTTTGAACAAAACAATGGCTAGTGTTTGAAATCCGACACGGAACTCGGAACACAGTTATAAATTTAGGAGAAGAATGCTATAAGGGTCTCTCTCGGTCCTCGATTTCATCTGGGCTTTTCAGGCGATTTTCGTACTACCCGACTAAAATGGACCGAAATCTATATTTTTGAACAAGACGATGGCTAGTTTTTGAAATCTGACGTAGAACCCAAAACACAGTTTAGATCTGGACTTTTCGGCCGATTTTCTTATGCCTCGAAAAATATGGACCGAAATCTATTATTAGGATAGATGATGGCTAGTGTTTGAAATCTG
>NW_027335774.1:0-719 GCF_000331145.2 Cicer arietinum
AAAAATGGACCAAAGTTCGTAGTTTCAGGCCAAACGATGGTTAGTTTTGTATTCTGACGCAGAACCCGAAACAGAGTTATAAATTTAGGAGAAGAATGCTATAAGGGTCTCCTGGTCCTCGATTTTTTCTAGACTTTTCAGACGATTTTTGTATCACCTGAAAAAAATGGATTGAAATCCGTATTTTCTTACAAGACGATGGCTAGTGTTTGAATACTGATATGGAACCCGAAACACAATTATAAATTTGGGAGAAGAATGCTATAAGGGTATCCTGGTCTTCGATTTCATCTTGTCATTTCAGGCGATTTTCGTACCACCCGACAAAAATGGAATAAAATTCGTATTTTTAGACGGAATGATGGCTAATGTTCAAAATATGACCCGAAACACAATTATAAATTTACGAGAAGAATGCTTTTTAATTATTACATTATTTGACAACTCTATTTTATTAAATGTTATTAATATATTCATTATATAGTTTTACTAGATAACGAAGATAATAATAACATATAATAAAATAGAGTTGTCAAATAAAGTAATAATTACATATTAATTTTACAACTCAATTTTGCTATATGTTATCATTATTTTAGTTATTTAGTACAACTACAAAACGAAGATAATAATAACGTATAACAAAACAGAGTTGTTAAATAAATATTTAATTATTAATTTAATTGATAATTCTATTTTATTATATGTTATTATTATTT
>NW_027335775.1:0-1033 GCF_000331145.2 Cicer arietinum
TTGTCATTGGATGAACATTTAGGTAATTTTCGTCCTCCGTAGGTTTATCCTAGTCCAATTAGGGGTTTAAACAACTCTTGAGCATCCAATAGGTGTGTTTATGTCATTGGATGAACATTTAGGTCATTTTCGTCCTCCCTAGGTTTATTCTTTTCCAATTAGTGTTTTTAACCAATCTTGTGCATCCAATAAGTGCGTTTGTGTCATTGGATTAACATTTAGGTCATTTTCGTCCTCCCTAGGCTTATTCTTGTCCGATTATGATTTTTAACAAATCTTGTGTATCCAATAGGTGTGTTAGTGTCATTTGATGAACATTTAGGTCATTTTCGTCATGCCTTGGCATATTCTTGTCCAATTAGGGTTTTTAACTAGTCTTGTGCATCCAATAGGTGTGTTTGTGTCATTGGACGAATATTTAGGTCATTTTCGTCTTCTCTTGGCTTATTCTTGTCCAGTTAGAGTTTTTATCCAATGTTGTGCATCCAATAGGTTGTTTGTGTTATTGGATGAACATTTAGGTCAATTTCATTCTTCCTTGGCTTATTCTTGTCCAATTAGGGTTTTTAACCAATCTTGTGCATCCAATAAGTTCATTTTTGTCATTGGATGAATATTTAGGTAATTTTCGTCCTCCCTAGATTTATCCTAGTCCAATTAGCGGTTTTAACAAATCTTGAGCATCCAATAGGTGTGTTTGTGTCATTGGATGAACATTTAGGTCATTCTCGTCCTTCCTTGGCTTATTCTTGTCCAATTAGGGTTTTTAACCAATCTTGTGTATCCAATAAGTTCAATTGTGTCATTGGATGAACATTTAGGTCATTTTTGTCCTCCCTAGGTATATTCAAGTCCAATTAGGGTTTTTAACCAAGCTTGTGCATCCAATAGGTGTGTTTGTGTCATTGGATAAACATTTAGGTCATTTTAGTCTTCCCTTGACTTATTCTTGTCGAAATAGGGTTTTTTACCAATCTTGTGATCCAATAGGTGTGTTTGTGTCATTGGATGAACATTTAGGTCATTTTCGTCC
>NW_027335775.1:1233-3874 GCF_000331145.2 Cicer arietinum
TCTCTAGGCTTATTCTTGTCCAATTAGGGTTTTTAACCAATCTTGTGCATCCAGTAGGTGTGTTTATGTCATTGGATGAACATTTAGGTCATTTTGGTCCTCCCTAGGTTTATTCTTTTCCAATAAGTGTTTTTAACCAATCTTGTGCATCCAATAAGTGCATTTCTGTCATTGGATTAACATTTAGGTCATTTTCGTCCTCCCTAGGCTTATTCTTGTCCGATTATGATTTTTAACAAATCTTGTGTATCCAATACGTGTGTTTGGGTCATTGGATGAACATTTAGATCATTTTCGTCACCCATAGGCTTATTCTTGTCCAATTAGCGTTTTTAACCAATCTTGTGCATCCAATAAGTTCATTTGTATCATTGGATGAACATTTAGGTCATTTTCGTCCTCCATAGGCTTATTCTTGTCCGATTATGATTTTTAACAAATCTTGTGTATCCAATTGGTGTGTTAGTGTCATTTGATGAACATTTAGGTCATTTTCGTCCTGCCTTGGCATATTCTTGTCCAATTAGGGTTTTTAACTAGTCTTGTGCATCCAATAGGTGTGTTTGTGTCATTGGATGAACATTTAGGTCATTTTCGTCCTCCCTAGGTTTATTCAAGTCCAATTAGGGTTTTTAACCAATCTTGTGCATCCAATAGGTGTGTTTGTGTCATTGGATGAACATTTAGGTCATTTTGGTCCTTCCTTGGCTGATTCTTGTGCAATTAGGGTTTTTAACCATCTTGTGCATCCAATAAGTTCAATTGTGTCATTGGATGAACATTTAGGTCATTTTCGTCCTCCCTAGGCTTATTCTTGTCCAATTAGGGTTTTTAACCAATCTTGTGCATCCAATAGGTGGGTTTGTGTCATTGGATGAACATTTAGGTCCTTTTCTCGTCCTCCCTCTGCTTATTCTTGTCCAATTAGGGTTTTTAACCAATCTTGTGCATCCAATAGGTGTGTTTGTGTCATTGGAAAAACATTTAGGTCATTTTCGTCCTACCTTGGCTTATTCTTGTCCAATTAGGGTTTTTAACCAATCTTGTGGATCCAGTAGGTGTGTTTAGGTCATTGGATGAACATTTAGGTCATTGTCGTCCTTCCTTGGCTTGTTCTGGTCCAATTAGGGTTTTTAACCAATCTTGTGCCTCCAATAAGTTCATTTGTGTCAATGGATGAACATTTAGGTCATTTTCGTCCTCGCTAGGTTTATACTAGTCCAATTAGCGGTTTTAACAAATCTTGAGCATCCAATAGGTGTGTTTGTGTCATTGGATGAACATTTAGGTCATTTTCATCCTCCATAGGCTTATTCTTGTCCGATTAGGGTTTCTAACAAATCTTGTGCATCCAATAGGTGTGTTTGTGTCATTGGATGAACATTTAGGTCATTCTCGTTCTCCCTAAGCTTATTCAAGTCCAATTAGGGTTTTTATCTAGGCTTGTGCATCCGATAGGTGTGTTTGTGTCATTGGACGAACATTTAGGTCATTTTCGTGCTCTCTTGGCTTATTCTTGTCCGATTAGAGTTTTTAACCAATGTTGTGCATCCAATAGGTGTGTTTGTGTCATTGGATGAACATTTAGGTCAGTTTCGTCCTTCCTTGGCTTATTCTTGTCCAATTAGCGTTTTTTACCAATCTTGTGCATCCAATAAGTTCATTTTCGTCATTGGATGAACATTTAGGTAATTTTCGTCCTCCCTAAGTTTATCCTAGTCCAATTAGCGGTTTTAACAAATCTTGAGCATCCAATAGGTGTGTTTGTGTCATTGGATGAACATTTAGGTCATTTTCATCCTCCCTAGGCTTATTCTTGTCCGATTAGGGTTTCTAACAAATCTTGTGCATCCAATAGGTGTGTTTGTGTCATTGGATGAACATTTAGGTCATTTTCGTCCTTCTTGGCTTATTCTTGTCCAATTAGGGTTTTTAACCAATCTTGTGCTTCCAATAAGTTCAATTGTGTCATTGGATGAACATTTAGGTCATTTTCGTCCTCCCTAGGTTTATTCAAGTCCAATAAGCGGTTTTAACAAATCTTGAGCTTCCAATAGGAGTGTTTGTGTCATTGGATGAACATTTAGGTCATTTTCACCCTCCTTAGGCTTATTCTTGTCCGATTAGGGTTTCTAAAAAATCATGTGCATCCAATAGGTGTGTTTGTGTCGTTGGATAAACATTTAGGTCATTTTCTTCTTCTCTTCACTTATTCTTGTCGAATTAGGGTTTTTAACCAATCTTGTGCATCCAATAGGTGTGTTTGTGTCATTGGATGACCATTTAGGTAATTTTCGTCCTCCCTTGGCTTATTCTTGTCCAATTAGCGTTTTTAACCAATCTTGTGCATCCAATAGGTGTGTTTGTGTCATTGGATGAACATTTATGTCATTTCCGTCCTCCCTCTGCTTATTCTTGTCCAATTAGGGTTTTTAACTAGTCTTGTGCATCCAATAGGTGTGTTTGTGTCATTGGACGAACATTTAGGTCATTTTTGTCATCTCTTGGCTTATTCTTGTCCAATTATAGTTTTTAACCTATGTTGTGCATCCAATAGGTGTGTTTGTGTCATTGGATTAACATTTAGGTCATTATCGTTCTTCCTTAGCTTATTATTGTCCAATTAAGGTTTTGAACCAAT
>NW_027335776.1:0-323 GCF_000331145.2 Cicer arietinum
GTCCAATTAGTGTTTTTAACCAATCTTTTGCATGCAATAAGTTCATTTGTGTCATTGGATTAAAATTTATGTCACTTTCGTCCTGCTTAGGCTTATTCTTGTCCAATTAGGGTTTTTACCCAATCTTGTGCATCAATAAGTTCATTTGTGTCAATGGATGAGCATTTAGGTCATTTTCATCCTCCCTAGGTATATTCTAGTCCAATTAGGGTTTTTAACCAATCTTGTGCATCCAATACGTGTGTTTGTGTCATTGGATGAACATTTAGGTCATTTTCGTCCTCCCTAGGCTTATTCTTGTCTAATTAGGGTTTTTAACCGAT
>NW_027335776.1:656-1837 GCF_000331145.2 Cicer arietinum
TTTAACCAATCTTGTGCATCCAATATGTTCATTTGTGTCATTGGATTAACATTTAGGTCATTTTCGTCCTCCCTAGGTTTATTCGAGTACAATTAGGGTTTTTAACCAATCTTGTGCATCCAAAAGGTGTGTTTGTGTCATTGGATAAACATTTAGGTCATTTTCGTCCTCCCTATACTTATTCTTGTCCAATTACGGTTTTTAACCAATCTTGTGCATCCAATATGTTCATTTGTGTCATTGGATTAACATTTAGGTCATTTTCGTCCTCCCTAGGTTTATTCGAGTACAATTAGGGTTTTTAACCAATCTTGTGCATCCAAAAGGTATGTTTGTGTCATTGGATAAACATTTAGGTCATTTTCGTCCTCCCTAAACTTATTCTAGTCCAATTAGTGTTTTTAACAAATCTTGTGCATGCAATAATTCATTTGTGTCATTGGATTAACATTTTGGTCATTTTCGTCCTCCCTAGGCTTATTCTTGTCCAATTAGGGTTTTTAACCAATCTTGTGAATCCAATATGTTCATTTCTGTCATTGGATTAACATTTAGGTCATTTTCGTCCTCCCTAGGTTTATTCTAGTCCAATTAGGGTTTTTAACCAATCTTGTGCATGCAATAAGTTCATTTGTGTCATTGGATGAAGATTTAGGTCATTTTCTTCCTCCCTAGGCTTATTCTTGTCCAATTATGGTTTTTAACCAATCTTGTGCATCCAATATGTTCATTTGTGTCATTGGGTTAACATTTAGGTGATTTTCGTTCTCCCTAGGTTTATTCCAGTCCAATTAGGGTTTTTAACCAATCTTGAGCATCCGAAAGGCGTGTTTGTGTCATTGGATGAACATTTAGGTCATTTTCGTCCTCCCTAGACTTATTCTTGTCCAAATAAGGTTTTTAACCAATCTTGTGCATCCAATAAGTTCATTTGTGTCATTGGATGAACAATTAGGTCATTTTCGTCCTCCCTAGGCTTATTCTTGTCCAATTAGGGTTTTTAACCAATCTTACGCATCCAATAAGTTCATTTGTGTCATTCGGTTAACATTTAGGTCATTTTCGGCCTACCTAGACTTATTCTTGTGCAATTAAGATTTTTAACCAATATTGTGCACGCAATAAGTTCATTTGTATCATTGGATTAACATTTAAGTCATTTTCGTCCTCCATAGGTTTAT
>NW_027335777.1:0-2647 GCF_000331145.2 Cicer arietinum
ACACAAACACACCAATTGGATGCACAAGATTGGTTAAAAACCCTAATTGAACAAGAATAATCCAAGGGAAGACGGAAAATGCCTTAAAGGTTCATCCAATAACACAAACACACCTATTTGATGCACAAGATTGGTTAAAAATCCTAATTGGACAAGAATGAGCCAAGGAAGGACGAAAATGACCTAGATGTTCATCCGAAAACACAAACACACCTATTGGATGCACAAGATTTGTTAAAAACCCTAATTGGACAAGAATAAGCCTGGGGAGGACGAAAATGACCTAAATTTCCTCCAATGACACAAACGAACTTATTAGATGCACAATATTGGTTACAAACCCTAATTGGACAAGAATGAGCCAAGGAAGGACGAAAATGACCTAGATGTTCATCCAATGACACAAACACACCTATTGGATGCACAAGATTGGTTAAAAACCCTAATTGGACAAGAATAAGCCAATGGAAGACAAAAATGCCCTAAATGTTCATCCAATGACACAACTGAACTTATTGGATGCACAAGATTGGTTAAAAACCCTAATTGGACAAGAATAAGCCAATGGAAGACAAAAATGCCCTAAATGTTCATCCAATGACACAAAGACACGTATTGGATTCACAAGATTATTTAAAAACCCTAATTGGACTAGAATAAAGCAAGGAGGATGAAAATGACCTAAATGTTCATCCAATGACACAACTGAACTTATTGGATGCACAAGATTGGTTAAAAACCCTAATTGGACAAGAATAAGCCAAGGGAAGACGAAAATGCCCTAAATGTTCATCCAATGACACAAACACACCTATTGGATGCACAAGTTTGGTTAAAAACCCTAATTGGACAAGAATAAGCCAAAGAAGGACGAAAATGACCTAAATGTTCATCCAATGACCCAAACACACCAATTGGATGCACAAGATTTGTTAAAACCACTAATTGGACTACGATAAACCTAGGGAGGACGAAAATTACCTAAATGTTCATCCAATGACAAAAATGAACTTATTGGACGCACAAGATTGGTTAAAAACCCTAATTGGACAAGAATACGCCAAGGAAGGACGAAAATGACCTAAATGTTCAACCACCGACACAAACACACCTATTGGATGCACAAGATTGGTTAATAACCCTAGTTGGACTAGAATAAACCAAGGGAGGGTGAAAATGACCTAAATGATCATCCAATAACACAAATAAACTTATTGGATGCACAAGATATGTTAAAAACCCTAATTGGACAAGAATGAGCCGAGGAAGGACGAAAATGACATAGATGTTCATCCAATGACACAAACACACCTATTGGATGCACAAGATTTTTTAAAAACCCTAATTGGACAAGAATAAACCTAGGGAGGACGAAAATGACCTAAATGTTCATCCAATGACACAAATGAACTTATTGGATCCCCAAGATTGCTTTAAAACCATAGTTGGACTAGAATAAGTCTAGGGAGGATGTAAGTGACCTAGATGTACATTCAATGACACAAACACACCTATTGGATGCACAAGATTGGTTAAAAACCCTAATTGGACAAGAATAAGCCTAGGGAGGACGAAAATGACCTAAATGTTCGTCCAATGACACAAACACACCTATTGGATGCACAAGATTGGTTAAAAACCCTAATTGGACAAGAATAAGCCTAGGGAGGACGAAAATGACCTAAATGTTCGTCCAATGACACAAACACACCTATTGGATGCACAAGATTGGTTAAAAACCCTAATTGGACAAGAATAAGCCTAGGGAGGACGAAAATGACCTAAATGTTCGTCCAATGACACAAACACACCTATTGGATGCACAAGATTGGTTAAAAACCCTAATTGGACAAGAATAAGCCTAGGGAGGACGAAAATGACCTAAATGTTCGTCCAATGACACAAACACACCTATTGGATGCACAAGATTGGTTAAAAACCCTAATTGGACAAGAATAAACCTAGGGAGGATGAAAATGACCTAAATTTTCATCCAATGATACAAACACACCTATTATATGCACAAGATTGCTTTAAAACCATAGTTGGACCAGAATAATTCTAGGGAGGATGTAAATGACCTAGATGTTTCATCCAATGACACAAACACACCTATATGTTTGTCCAATGACACGAACAGACCTATGGGATGCAGAAGATTGGTTAATAACCCTAATTGGACTAGAATAAACCTAGGGAGGATGAAAATGACCTAAATTTTCATCCAATGACACAAATGAACTTATTGGATGCACAAGATTGGTTAAAAATCCTAATTGGACAAGAATGAGCCAAGGAAGGACGAAAATGACCTAGATGTTCATCCAATGACACAAACACACCTATTGGATGCACAAGATTTGTTAAAAGACAAGAATAAGCCTAGGGAGGACGAAAATGACCTAAATGTTCATTCAATGACACAAATGAACTTATTGGATGCACAAGATTGGTTACAAACCCTAATTGGACTAGAATGAGCCAAGGATGGACGAAAATTACCTAAATGCTCATCCAATGAGAGAAACACACCTATTGGATGCACAAGATTGGTTAAAAACCCAAATTGGACTAGAATAAACCAAGGAGGATGAAAATGACCTAAATGTTCATCCAACGACACAACTGAACTTATTGGATGCACAAG
>NW_027335778.1:0-1309 GCF_000331145.2 Cicer arietinum
TCATTTTCGTCCTTCCTACACTTATTCTTGTCCAACTAGGGGTTTAAACCAATCTTGTGCATCTAATAGGTGTGTTTGTGTCATTGGATAAACATTTATGTTATTTTCTTCCTCCCTAGGTTTGTTCTAGTCCAATTAGCGTTTTTAACCAATCTTGTGCATCCAATAGGTGTGTTTGTATCACTGGATGAACATTTAGGTCATTTTCGTCCTTCCTACACTTATTCTTGTCCAACTAGGGGTTTGAACCAATCTTGTGCATCTAATAGGTGTGTTTGTGTCATTGGTTGAACATTTAGGTCATTTTCGTCCTCCCTTGGCTTATCCTTGTCCAATTAGGGTTTTTAACCAATCTTGTGCATCCAATAAGTTCATTTGTGTCATTGGACGAACATTTAGGTCATTTTCGTCCTCCCTAGGTTTGTTCTAGTCCAATTAGGGTTTTTAATCAATGTTGTGCATCCAATAGGTGTGTTTGTATCACTGGATGAACATTTAGGTCATTTTCGTCCTTCCTACACTTATTCTTGTCCAACTAGGTTTTTAACCAGTATTGTGCATCCAATAGGTGTGTTTGTGTCATTGGATGAACGTTTAGGTCATTTTTGTCCTTCCTAGACTTATTCTTGTCCAACTAGGGTTTTTAACCAATCTTGTGCATCCATGAGGCGTGTTTGTGTCATTGGGTGAACATTTATGTCATTTTCGTCCTCCCTAGGTTTGTTCTAGTCCAATTAGGGTTTTTAACCAATCTTGTGCATCCAATAGGTGTGTTTGTGTCATTGGTTGAACATTTAGGTCATTTTTGTCCTTCATACACTTATTCTGGTCCAACTAGGGGTTTAACCAATCTTGTGCATCCATGAGGCGTGTTTGTGTCATTGGGTGAACATTTATGTCATTTTCGTCCTCCCTAGGTTTGTTCTAGTCCAATTAGGGTTTTTACCCAATCTTGTGCATCCAATAGGTGTGTTTGTGTCATTGGATGAACGTTTAGGTCATTTTTGTCCTTCCTAGACTTATTCTTGTCCAACTAGGGGTTTTAACCAATCTTGTGCATCTAATAGGTGTGTTTGTGTCATTGGATGAACGTTTAGGTCATTTTTGTCCTTCCTAGACTTATTCTTGTCCAACTAGGGGTTTTAACCAATCTTGTGCATCCAATAAGTTCATTTGTGTCATTGGATGAATATTTAGGTCATTTACGTCTTCCTTAGGTTTATTCTAGTCCAATTAGGATATTTAGCCAATCTTGTGCATCCAATAGTTGTGTTTGTGTCATTGGATGAACATTTATGTCATTTTCGTC
>NW_027335779.1:0-1245 GCF_000331145.2 Cicer arietinum
CCTTGTTATGAAATCGATTTCCCAATCGATTTGCTTCGGTCAAAAGTCAACTTTTGTTGATTTGTTGTTTTCCAAGCAACTTGTTCCAAGTGTGTAGGATTTGATTGTTGTTCCTGAAATCTTGCTCAATTCAAATATTAGATTTATCATGTATTGTATGAACATTGTTGAATTATTAATTATGTCAAAATTAGGAATCAAAGGATCAAAATCCAACAATCTCCCCCTTTTTGGCATAATTGACAATTCATACAATTGTAACTTGAGCATTTCAAAACAACAAGCATAAGTGTATTATAAACAACATTATTAATTGTTATTAAGTAACAGAGCAAACTATATCATAAGTATCAAAGTAATAACAACATGCAGACAAACATCAACAATGCAACTGTCAAGTTATAATATTTCTCCCCCTTTGTCATTTAAGTCAAAAAGGTAGAAACAATTTCTCCCCCTATGTTAAAGAACATATGCATTGGGTTTGAAACATATAACACAGTGCATCAAAAACAATGAAGTTTGTATGTATAAAGGCAAAATCAATCAATGCAATTAATGAGCAACTTAGATGATTAAGCCAAAAAGATATAACATTTATAAAAATTCATCATACATCACAGAATTATAACAGGTCAGAGCAAAACAGTATGAAACCTAAGGGTCCTAAACACCTAGTGTGGGCTGGTCCTCACTATCATCTAAGGGAGAGGTTGAGACCGCTGTATTAACCTCAGCAGGTGTCTCCTCACCGTGAGTCTCAGGGTTAACTAGGGGGTTTGGGTTAGGTTCATCCGTAGCTTGTCGACCAATCTCTGCGACGTCTTCAAATGACAGTTTGATGCCGAGGTGTGTCTGAATCTCATCCACATTTTGAACAACTGAGTTCAAGGAGGCTTGCATAGTCCTTAAACTTGCTTCTACTCTGGACTGAAATTCCAACACTTTGGCATTGTGTGCCATCTGAGCTTCAATGAATTCCAAAATTCTGTTCACAAAATCAGGAGTAGCAGATTCAGTAACTGGTGGAGGCTGAGACTGAGGTTGAGGTTGGGGCTGGACAGGGTCAGCAGCTGCTTGAGGTCTTATCCATTTACCATGTAATCGCTTCAGTTGCATCTGATTCACTATCGATTCACCAAACACCAGGGTGGTTTTAGCAGATTCCTCATTTCCAAATGAGACCTTGAAGTGTTTGAGGATTTTAGTGATCAACTATGGATAAGGCAGCATCAGCTTGCTTTG
>NW_027335779.1:1343-1943 GCF_000331145.2 Cicer arietinum
GTATGATTTCCCGATCTTGGTACCAGCATACGCGTCAGAGCATACATCAACATCCTATGTTGAACCTTCATTTGACCAATGGGCAGTGAAATCGATTCAACAAACCCATCGACCATCAGGTCTTTAACTGCGGTATGCCTGTCAAGTGTTTCTTCCCAACCTTCATCAGCAGTGTCGGCTTCTGTGCTGCCATCAATAGATTTGCCGTAGAAAGGCAATCCAGATAAAGTTGAGAAATCATCAAAAGTCATTGTAATTCTTTTTCCCTTAACTGAAGCAGTAAAACCTTCTTCAGTCATCTTAAATGTAGAATAAAACTCCCTGATCAGCCTAGGATAGCTATCAAGTGTAGAAGACAGAAAACTCTCCAATCCATGAAACCTGAGGTGGTTCTGAAAAGTGAATTCCACAACATCAAAATATTCAAAATCCATGGTTCTAGCCTCATGAATTTTCCTCTTTGCAAAGTCTGTAGACAGAGATGGTTGTACCTCCTTTTCCTTTGGTGCTGAGACCTTCTTCGGAGGTGAAGAAGAGTTAGGCTTCTTCTTCCTTTTCTGAGAAATTTCTTTCATGGCATCAGCCATGAGCTTTTCAGTA